>NC_048597.1:122135941-122413441 GCF_003668045.3 Cricetulus griseus
TTACATTTGCTACAAAGAACTCCATGTGGAGTTTCTTCGAGGCCCATCATCTTCTCGAGTATAGATTGGTGCTACCAGGAGCAGATGTGTCTCATTTGCCTCTTGGTAATATGGGTATTGTGTTCTTCAAGTTACTTCCTGCTGTGTGAGGGTGATGGCATCTTTAGGGGATCCAGAAAATAAAGTTTGGATTAATTGTCAAGCTGTATATTTGTTGTCCAGTCTCTGCATAATGAAAAAGTGTAGGGCTTGTCTCAAGTCCTGGCTAATGTAGTCTGTGAGGCTGGATCACCTCAGCTGGCCACCTCAAAATTATTCCTAGCAGTGTCTGTGAGGCTAAATCATCTCAGCAAGTCACCTTGAAATTGTTATGAACGGTTTGTAGTCCAAAGCTGTCTTTAGTTGGTGTTGTTCAGGAAAATGGTGTTGTCATAGTCCTGGTGAAATTGTTATTGTGGGGCCCCATCCTCCTTTTGGAGACTTCAAAGGTCACTGTTAGGTGTGGTCATGGTTCACTGTAGAAAACTGATAGAGACTAAACCAGAAACCATATACATGAAGGTAGACAAAACATTTTCTAGAATTGGTTAGTACTCTATATGACCATTAATATCATGACAAAAATTATGAAATTAGTAGCAATATACAATAGTCCTAAATATTTTTCTTCCGTTCCATATCAGATGGTGCTTCTGACATGAGACAGAGATATTAAGTTTCACTTTAACCAACATGCTTGGGTTTAGAGAAGGAGAGAGCCACACCTTACCTCCTTAGCATCTCAACAGACCAGAGAGCAAGTTCCTGCTGAAGGTATGGTCCATCCATCATCAACTCATCATTGTCTGAGTTGCCATCTGCTGTAGTCCAATCAACTATTAATCTGTTAATCACTATCACATTTCAAAGGTGCCAATCTGACCCCTTACAAGTTGGCGACTTCTGATCTTGTGAAGTGTCACCCTCTGGATAATTGCTCTCACCTGAGAAAGGGTTTGTTCTCAAAGGCTTTGCTCTCCCTGGAATCCAAGGGACTGCAGACTCAGGACAATGGCTTTATGTTTGTGCTTTCAGCCTTGAAAGGGAAAGGCTAGGTAAACAGATACAGTGGTTCATGTGCCCATGCAGAGTTAAGAGGCATCTGAACCAAAGTCAAAAAGATAGATTCAGAATATAAATGGAGATGGCAGACATTGATCCTTCTTACTGTTATTGTGGGCCTGAGGAGCCAACGCTTTTCAGCAAAAGTGGCTTCAAAAGCCCGTGTCACTATTACGACCCTCCAAACCCAGGTTCCTTTTTCTCACTATTTCTTATTTTCCCTTCTCTCAGTCCAAGCAATACCCACACTTTATTGCTGGCTCATAGTAGACTTGGGGCACAGCTGCTGTTCCATACTCTCCCTTAAAGCTTAAAGATGTGAAAAATGATTACACCTCAGGAGGTGGTGGGATCACAGTAGCTTTGGAGCTACACAGTTCAGTGGCACTTGAAGATAGACTCCCATTCAGGGAACACTATTTCCCAGTGAAGTAAGTAGGAGCTGCCTCTGGCCTTGGGAGCAGACATCACATGTGATCTGCTCCAAAGTAAGAACATTACAGGCTATTTTTTTGTTCCTGTAAGAATCACTCTTTCTGGGACCTGTCAATCTCTTGGACAGAAGACTACTCCTCAGGAAGACTGACTCACCTAAAACCATGATAAGGAGATGGGGAGGAATAACTATCCCCTTAATGAGATAGTGCATAGATCCTTATTAGAAACCCCTCTCCTGGGCAACCCTGGCATAGCTTCTGCCACAGAACTGTAGTATGGTAAGATGTTTTCTTCTCTTTTGGGGGACCTACCACCCAGCTCCCAGATGAATCACACAGAGGCTTATTCTTAGTCATGAATGTCCTGCATTGGTTTTGCTTGTTTCTAGACAGCTTTTCTTATCTTTGATTATCCCATCTACCTTTTCCCTTTGGGCTTTTATCTTACTTCTGTATATCTTACTTTCCTTCTTACTCCATGGGTGGCTGGGTGGCTAGGTGGCTGTTCCCTAAAGTCGTCCTCTCCTTTTTCTCTCAGTTTCTCCTTCTATTTATACTCTCTGCCTGCCAGCTCCATCTATCCTTGTTTCTGCCTTGCTATTGGCTGTTCAGCTCTTTATTAGAACCAACAGGTGTTTTAGACAGTCACACAGCTTCACAGAGTTAAAAACAAATGCAGCATAAACAAAAGTCACACACCTGGCAATACTATTTACTACACCGTGGTTGTCTCCTGTGCAACACTGACTGAACTTCCATCACAGCACTGTGGCCTGTCTCCTGTGTAACACTGACTGAACTTCCATCACAGCACTGTGGCCTGTCTGCTTTTCTGGGTTACTCAGCTACTTTTCCTGCTTTCCTCTTTCTATCTCCTTTTCTTTCAGGTGCTGATCAAAGTGTTGGCATGCTTTCCAGACACTCTGGATTTCTCATCCTCTGAAGCCTCCTTCTCCTCTGCAATGCTGGTACTTTTCCTTCACTATGATACTGGCTTTCGTATTCTTTAAGGATTTTATTTTTAATGATGTGTCTATGCACATGAATGCTGGTGCCTGTGGAGGCTGGAACCCTTGAATGCCTCTAGAGCTACGGTAACAGGCAGTTGTGAGCTGGCCCATGTGGGCACTAGCAAAATTGGATTCACCCTGTAGTTTTTCTCCAAGACTCTATAAGAAAATTGTTTCAAGAGCTTCCTCCTGAGTCTGGTTCTAAGTTATTATATTACTAAGTCTAGGAACCTGAAGAGGGAACCTCAGTTTCCCTCTGGGCAATACTGCACATCTTTATATGCATGCAAGGGGGGGGGCTTCATAATAGACCCAGAAGTGATGAAGGTAGGATCTCAAAAGCATGGCTACTTTAGGACATGGGGTCTGGAGCTAACACTAGGATGCCCAAACACAAAGAGGCCTCTTAATTTCTCTCCCCCAGCCACCATATCCAAAATTGGATTTACTTTGAGTACACACCCTAAATACATTTCTGCCATTTCCATTACTTCCACTCTAGTTCAGAGCCCCACACCTCCTCCTGTGAAGGCTCATTTTCACTGTCCAGTTACCTGCACTTAGAATCACCATGGAAACACTCCTCTTGCAATGTATGTGAGGGTTTTCCAGGGAGGGAAGGCCCACTCTGAATGTAGGTTTCACCTGTTCCATGAGCTTGGGTACCAGACTGAGTATAAGCTGTACGTCTGCATTCATCTACCTCTGCTGTCTGCTGTGATGTCATGTGACCAGCTGACTCAAGCACCTGGGACCACTGTAGGGAAAAAGGGCCAACCAAAGAAACATACTTTGGCTCTGCAACCAGAGCCAAAAGAAATACTTTGGCCCTAGAATCAAAGCTAGTGAAAGAAATATACCCTGGTCCCGAAATTAGAGCCAAAAGGCTAAACAGGGTCAGTGAAAGAAACGCACTTTGGCCCTGAAACCAGAGTCAAATCTGCCCCTGACCAACTAAGCAGAAAACCAACTAGTCCCCGAGTAGGGAAAACCAAACAACCAATCCCTGAGCAGAAAACCAACCGGTCCCTGAGCATGAGATTTAGCCGATCTGAGCTCAAGGGACTGAAATCTGACCAATCCCCACCTTGGAAATCTCCCTGAAAAAATTCCACCCCTAAGAAGCCCTATAAAGGCCTGTGCTGTTCATTTTGCTATTGTCTCCTTCCACCCTGGCAGAGGCAGCCACTCTCCTAGATTCTTCCCTCCCAATAAATCTCTTGAATGAGGTTTGGGTGAAGACCTTATTTTCCCGGAGAAGAGACAAAGCCTGGGCACAGCTGAGCAGAGCAGAGCAGGTTTACAACACTTTCACTGGGGAAACTTTCCCCTAGTAAAGCAGAGCTGTTAATACTCCTGAGGACCAGAGCAGAAAGAACTATAACTACTTACAGTTGTTAGCTTCCCTCCTCTGCCAGAGCAGAGCTGTTATATTGGGGGAAGGCTTTCCCTGGAACAAGGCTGTAAGCTGTTACTCTTACTGTGATCTGTGGTATTCCTTGGCTCCGGATTTCCAGAATACGTTTCCATCCGAGATGTAACACTTAAGTGTTCTTTGGCTCCTGAGCACCAGAATCCCTTTCCATCTTAGCCGTAATGCTTACAGCCATGACTTCCCTGCTATGATGATGGAATCGTCAAACTGTGAGCCATAAATCCTTCATGCAGTTGCTTCTGTCAATAATTTTGTCACAACAATGAGAAAAGCAAGCAGTCCACCTCTTAGTCACTGCCCAGGCTGGGCATGGTGATGCACGCTTATAATCCCAGAAGGTAAGCAGGAGAGTTGCATGGGTCTGAGGACAGCCTGGGCTGTGCAGAAAGTACCAAACCACCTAGGTTATGGAGCCAGCCCCTGTTGTTTTGTTTTAAGAAAAATGAAATAAAACTAAATAAATAAAACTAAATAATAGTAAGTCATAACCTCACTTAGCAGTGCTTGAATCACTTGCCATATTTTGTTTTGTTTTGTTTGGGGAGGGCGATAGGGAGATTGATACAGAGTTTCTCTGTGTCTCCTTGGCTATCCTGAAACTTGCTCTGTAGACCAGGCTGGCCTCAAACTCACAGAGATCTGCCTGCCTCTGCCTCCTGACTAAAGGTGTGTGCCACCACCGCCTAGCACCATACTTCTTTTTAAATGTTTGCAGTAGTCTGGGTCTGGGTCCATGAGCTCCATCAATGCTAAGTAGGCACCAACCACTGAGCCATACTCCCAGCCCCCTATTATTTTTGTAAATGTTTCGGTTCCTCATGTGAAAACTCCCACAGCCTAAGCATCTTGCTGCCCTTGCTCAGTAAGCCCCAGACATGCAGGCGCTTGTTCTGTCCCTCCCACACAGCTGGCACTGTAGTGACCGGGTTTTCAAGGTCTCCATGCTCCTACAGCAGAAGTCCCTAACCATTTATTCTGAAGTACCTAACACTTCCCCAACACATCATGGTTGCTATTTTTAGTGTGTGTGTGTGTGTGTGTGTGCGTGCGTGCGTGCGTGCGTGCGTGCGTGTGTGTGTGTGTGTGTGTGTGTGTGTGTGTGTGTGTGTGTGTTTATTTTCAGCTGCTCAAACTTTTGTTGAGCAAATAGTGAGCCCTATTCACTGTCTATGGCCCAGATGAGAGCACCAGATACTAAGCAGGAACGAAATCTCTAGCAGCTTCATTTCCTCTTTTAAAAACTTCCACACTAGCTATTTCATCTTTTTCTGCCACCTGAAACATTTGCTTCTGAAACCCTGGCTGTGAAAAATGTTCATGCAATGAATAATTGGAGCAGGAAAAAAGAATACAAGACATGAAAAGAAAACGCAGGCCCTGACCCAAGAAACCAAGTAAAGCTTTTTAGGGGCAGAGAAACTAGAACTCCAGCACCACTAACAAGATGCCCAAGGCTGCCTCCTTCCTCCACTCCACTGCAGTCCTAGGACTCACCAGAAACTCCTGTCATAGGCTCCCCCAGACGTAGCACAACTGACTCCATTCCAATCAGGCTGTAAAACTCAGCACGCAGACAGCACTGCCTGCCAAAACAAAAACAAAGGCCTAATCCATCCAAATCCATAGTTCTGGGGAAGTCTCTACCTGTACTATCCTTGCTTTTTGGCTTCTGTAGTTCCACTTTGGCAAACTGTTCTTAACTGAAGTATGTCAACCCAGAACATGGTTTTGTGCTTAAAAGGTTACCCCGTGAAAGGCTTAGGGCTATACTGGGGTCCCAAACATGTAGTTGCTGGCCAGTTATGAAGACTTCCTGTTGGATTAAACCTGTGTCCAAGTTCTCTGCTGGATACCTCACAACACTCCACTTGTGGAGAAAGGGCACTTTCTGAACCTTTATGCAACAACACTGGTGGACTCTGGGTTCACACTGTTGGATTGTAGTTCCACCTAAGGCACCTCAGAGCCACTCATCAAAAGAGATGTAAAAGGGGCCTGGCAATATGACTCAGTGACCAAAGGCACTTTGCCAGTGACCTGATGATCCCCAGGACCTACACAGTAGAAGGAAAGAAATGACTCCCTCAAGTTCTCTATCTCTGACCTCCACACGTGAGCTGTGGCATGTTTGTGTCCACATACAGAAATACATACACCACATACACATATAAGTAAACAAAACACAACAAAATGTGGGGGGAGGGGAGGGTTGTTTTGTTTTTTCAAGTCAGGGTTTCTCTATGTAGCCTTGGCTGTCCTGGAACTCACTTTGTAGAACTTGCTGGCCTCGTACTCACAGAGATCCTGCCTCTGCCTCCCGAGTGCAATTTGAGAGCCACTAAAATGGATAATGCTGAAACAATTCATTGTGACTGTCCCTTAAGGAGCCTGTGCCTACACTTGGATACATCTTGCTCTTTTCTTAAGTGTTTCTCCTTCTCTGAACCTCCAAAAAATCTCCAACTGCTTTCACCTCACTGGCTAGATCTGAAATTCTTTTCTATACCAAAGCCACAAATCCTGGTTTGGCCTAAGATAAGGTGGCACAGGCCACCGGGGAGGGTGCTGGCAACGTGTGTCCCTCATTGACAGAATGACACAAGGGCTTTTATTTAACTTGTTGAAGAAACAAGAATCTCTAAGGACAGACTAGAAAGATAGCAAGATAGAAAACTGGGCTCGTCCCTTTTACCTCCTGCAAAGAAGAAAGGGAGAGGTAATAGCCAGGGACTTAACAATAGAAAGTCCCTGGGGCTTTTCCCACAACCACCCAAAACTTGGAAGTCTCTCCCTCTGCTAAGACAAACACCCCAGAGTGACCTTCCAGGCAGTAAATTCTTTGCATTCAGACACAGATTCCCAACATTTTTCTGTTCCAGTGCCAGAGACCAAATCTAGCATCTAAATACGATTGTTAGTGTCCATGTCAAGGTGATGATCTAAAATCACCTAGGAGATCGACCTATGGGCATGCCTGTGGGAGATTATAACTGGTGGTGGGAAGACCCATAATATTTTAAATATTTATGTGTATGGATGCTTTGTTTGCATGTATGCCTATATACTACCTACATGCCTGGTGCTCCCTGAGGCATCAGATCTCCTGGGACTGGAGTTACAGTTGTGTACCTGATATATGGGTACTGGAAATTGAGCATGTCCCCTTGAGGAACAGTCAGTACCCTTAACCACTGAACAATCTCTCCAACCCTGGGGGAAGACCCATCTTAATTTCGGGTGGGACAATTCCTTGGGCAGGGATCCTGGATTGTATCATATCAGATGGAGAAAGTGAACTGACTTCAAGAATTCACTACATTTGTCTCTCTCTTGTCCTACAGATGCAATGTGACCAGCCATGTCACATACCTGCTGCTGTGACTTCCTCTGCCAGTGCAGATCGTAATCTGAAACTGTGAGCAAAAGTGAGGTCTGTTTCTGTGGAGCCAGCTTTGCCTGGTATTTAATCACAGCGACAGGAAGGGGGAACACACTAGGTGTCTTCTGCAGCTGCCTTTGCCAGGACACTTGTGCCCCTCCAATTGTCTGTCAGGCTGTTGAAAGTATGGACTTCAGAGAATTTGAAAACATCCTCCAGAGTCTCACGCTGAGGCAAAGGAAAGACGGGGACCTTGGTGACAGCAAAGAAGGAACTTGCCCCACCCACCCCCCCAAGAGATTTTACACAGTTCTTAAGTGAGCATATGTCTTTTTCCTGGCTTTTATTTCATCTTTTCTAGAACATTGTTAATAGTGCTACAATGGATGCAGACAGACACCAAAATTCTCCTTTGCTGTAACTTGGCCAAAGTGTAAATGAATCCATCCTCCTTTTTTAATTGGTGTGTGGTATGGTGTGTGTGTGTGTGTGTGTGTGTGTGTGTGTGTGTGTGTGTGTGTGTATGCTCTACTGGGGATGTGTATGCCAGTCAGTACAGGTTCCAGGATCCCAACCCCAGTCTTCACAATCAAACAGCAAGTCTCTTAATGGCTGAGCCTCTAGAGAGCCCTTGAATTTTCCTTTATCCATTTGCTTTCTAGCTTCCTTTAGGAAGTGGTGGGTTAGTAGATCTAAGAGCCCTATAACACTACCCCTGAGCAGAACTCCATAGTCCCTCCCTCTTTTAGAGGCCATCCCTTTAGAACTTCAATCCGCTCAGAACTTTTACTTATTTTTGTGTTTTTGAAACAGGGTCTTGCTAAGTATTCCTGGCTGGCCTGGGACTTGCTATGTGATCCAACTGGCCTCAAACTTGCAGCCATCTTCATGTAACTGCCTTTATGCCCTGGATTTGCAGTCAGCACCACTATGTGTGGCTCCCAGAATTCTTTCCTGATCTCAGTATTAGAAGTGGAAAGTCCAACTGTATTGGCTTTTTTTTTTTTTTGCTTATTTTTGTTTTGTCTTTGTTTCTAGCTCATTTTACTTCCCTTTTACTCTTTCTCTCTAAAATATTAAACAATGTCAAACAAAAATGATATGCAATTCTTTTTGATTAATTAACTATATGCACATTGGCTGCAATTGTTACTCTGAGGAAGACTGAACTAAAAGATGAGAGGAGAAGGTATAAGGAAAACTGGAATTTTAGAATGCAGAGGGAAGAAATGGGTAAGTGGGCTTTCATTTTAAGACTTGGTAATAGTTTATCGAAGCTGTCACTCAGTCTGCTAAAATGGAAGCTGCCAGGCACTTGGCAGAGACATGGAAATGGACCCAGGCCAATCTACAGTCTTTTGTTAGATCTTTCCACAGCTTTGCCTAATTACTAGCCATCACAGTCTCAAAGCCAGGCCAGCTGATTCTTTCATCATGCAAATATTAGTTTATCAAAAAGTCCTATTGGCTCATAGCTATAACTATCCGTAGAATGCAGACCAGATGGGCCCTTCTCGAGCATCTGCTCCATTATTTCTCTTTCTCATGTAGTCTGGCTATCCTCAAAGTATGTAGCCAAGGGTAGCCTCAGAAGCCTGACCCTCCTGAGTGCTGTGATTACAGGCATGCAGACCCCAAACCCAGCGCCTGTTTCTTTTTAAATAAAAATTTACCATGTGAATCTTTAAGCCAGTATGATGGTTAGTCTTATTGCCAACTGGACTTAGGACCACTTAGGAGGTATACACCTGTAGGCATGTCTACTGAGGGCATTTCCTGAGGGTTTAAATGAGGAAGGTAGACCCATCCTGAGGCATGGAACCACCCTGGACTGAATCAAAGTTAAAATGGACCAATCTTCACCTTTCTGCTTTCTGACTGAGAACAGGTAACCAGCTGCCTTCCCTACATGATAGACTATGCCCCTCATACTGTGAGCCAAAGTACAGCCTTCTTTAAGTTGCTTTCATTCAGTACTTTTGTCATGGTGCTGAGACAAGCAACTAAGAAAGTTTTGCTGAGAAAACATAAAATCTTGCGTCTTTTGTACAGTCTTCATAAGAGCAGCCTCTGCTGCTCCTATATGGAAAGCAATTCATGTCTGGCCCTTCGGGATTATTGGTATTTATTGTGATTTCAATTTTTAATTTATGATCAGGGGCGTGCACATGCAGGCAGAAGACAGCTGTGTAGAGCTGAGATTACAGGCATGTGCCAACACTGCCTGGCCTCTCTTTTATATTTAAATAGAACAAATGTATACCAATTTATACCCAGTAACATGCTTATTGAAAGCAATGAAATATTTCATTACTTAAAAATATATCAAGATGGCACCAGCTAACAATCTAAGCAACAGAGGAGAGGCTACCTTAAATGCCCTCCCCTGATAATGCAATTGATGACTAACTTATATGCCATCCTATAGCCTTCATCCAGCAGCTTGTGGAAGTAGAAGCAGACACCCACAATTTATCACTGAACTGAACTGGAATCCAGATGCAGAGAAGGACGAGTGAAGAGCAAAGGGATCCAGACCAGACTGGTAAAACCCACAGAAACAGCTGACCTGAACATCGGGGAACTCTTGCTCCCCAGACTGATAGCTGGGATACCAGCATGGCACTGAGCCAGACCCCAGGAACATGGATTTCATTGAGGAAACCTTGGAAATCTACAGGACCTCCTATAGTAGTTCACACTTATCCCTAGCATAGGTGTGGACTTTGGGAGCCCATTCCACATAGAGGAATACTCCCTGAGCCAAGACACATGGGAGTGGGCCTAGGCCCTATCCCAAAGGATATAATAGACTCTGGTGACCCCTATGGAAGGCTTCACCATCCAGGGGGAGCAGAAAGGATATGTGATAGGTAGGGTTTTAGTTGGGGGAGTGGTAGGGGAGGACGGGAGGGAGACAGGAACTGGGATTGTCATGTAAAACAATCTTGTTTCTATTTCAAATAAAAAATCTGAAAAAAATATATATCAAGAAAGTAAAGTATATGGAATCATTATTTTTGAGAATCTCCTGCAACTATAGCTTGATGTATCAATAATAAAAGCCCAGAGACAGATATTGGGGTTCAAGCTGAAGATCAGAAAAGCAGAACAGTCTGTTACTAGCTCTTACCTCTACCTTAGACTGACGTAATCCTGTCCTCACTATGCTCGAAACTGAATGATGAATATCTGAATGAGACCCTGAGCTCCTGTGTAGCATGAATAATATAAACCCAGAGACAGATATTGGGGTTCAAGCTGAAGATCAGAGAAGTAAAGCAACCAGCCACTAGGTCTTACCTCTACCCAGCTGAAATTCCAATCCTGTCTCCACAAATCCTCAGAGACAAATGCTCTCCCTGTCTGGAAACTAAATCTCACATGAGACACTTTGTTTCTTCTTTTTATACCTCTCTAGAGCTGGAATTAAAGGTGTGAGCTCTGTTATTCTTTTAGACTGATTCACTCTTGTGTAGCCCTGGGTGGCCTTGAACTCACAGAGATCCATCATCTTCTGTCTCCTGAGTCCTGGGATTAAAGGTACCACCACTGCCTGGCCTCTATGCCTGTGACTAGCTTTGTATTTTGCTCCCCAGTGGCTTTATTAGATCACAAACAATATATCACCACAATAGCCTATATTTTTACATTTATTGATGATTAAAATACTAGGATTTTATAAAGTAAACCATGATGTAGGTGTGAAGGAAATGAATTTACTAGGTTCCCTTTCCACCTTCTTTATAAATAGAAACTAAGTCACTTTGTATGTACATATAGTGTACATGTGTTTGTGTGCATTGAAAGTGCATGTGCACATGTCTGCGGAGGCCAGATGTTCAGTGTCTTCCTCTCAATCTCTGCTGTCTAGTTACTTATTTTGAGACAGTGTCCCCATGAACTAGCAACATGCTGGTTGCCCAGTCAGCAAGCTGCGGGGAAGCACCTGTGTCTTCCCCTCCTAGCATTAGAGAGTTATAGGGACCTGTCATAATGCCCAGTTTTTACATGAACATTGAGCATTGAATTTGGGTCCTCATGCTTGCACGGTAGACACTTCACTGACTGAGCCATCTCAATAACCCCAACTCACTTTTAGCCCCCTCATTGGGGTCTGTTTATCTTGCCACTAGACTATAAACACCATATGCTATATCCATTATATGCCAAACATTCAGGAAGTAGTTTGTAAGCCATCTCATGAAGCAAAAGACTCACAGCAGAAGTATCAGCTGTGAGGAGGAGCTAGCTTGTTCATTATTGATACTTTGGTAGCTCTTGAGATCCTTAGAAGGGATGAGGAGGAGGATTGGAGCACTGTGCCCAGCCCAGATGGTTGAACATGTTCTGGAGAGAGCAGTAAAAACTGTATAGAAGAAAAGGTCAGTAGGTATCTTGTATAAAAGAAGTGTCAACTTCTGTTTAAAAGAAGTCACCGAGTCCCCAAAGAATAATGCTGAGAATGGCATTGCTATGGGAATGTGTGCCATAGCAAACTAGGCAAATTCATAGAAGTTACAAGGAGTTTTATGTTTTATTTTGTTCATTTTATAATTTTTTGTTTGGTTTATTGAGTTAGGATCTGATGTAGTCCAGGCTGGCCTCAAATCCCAGTGATAGGATTACAGGACTGTGCCTCCATTCCTGGCTGGTTTGGTTGAGACAGGGTCTCACTATATATCCAGCTCAGCCTGGCCTGGAACTCACTCTATAGCTCAGAATGGCCTTGAACTTGCAAAAATCCTCCTGCCTCTATCTCCTAAGTGCTAGGATTACAGGCATGTGCTGTAATCCTAGCTGTACCTAGGATTGGACTGCTTAAAGACATAAGGTTAGATTGCGTCAGTACTCTTGAAACATTTCTCCTCCACCATTAACAGTAGAAGTGACATCAACCTGAGGTGGAACTAGACAGACATGCTGTAGAAAGCACATTTGGATGAGATTTTGGTTGCTCCTTTGTAAGCTTGTGGTCCTTGTAATCTTTGGTGATGGCGTCTATCAAATAATTCCTTAGTATACATACTTTTCCTTTGTAACTTCTCAGATTTATTTTTAGTAGGGTTAGCATGACTCCATTTTGAGTTATAGTACGACTAGGGAAATATGGCTCCAGATGGGACCATAGCATATCCTGCAGCAGGTGAGGGACAGACAGCGGGTGGAATATGGACAGAGACCTGCAGATGGGACATATGGAAAGGGTTTATTGGGGGAAGGGAAGGGAATAGGGGAAGGGAAGAGATAGAGGCAGAGTTAGAAAAGAGATGGGGAGACAGAGATGGGAAAGAGAGAAAAGAGACTGGGTGGACTTTTCCTCTTAAAGGGCCAGGGTACACATGCCATGTGCAGAGGGGTGACTCTGTGCCAGGTTCCCAAGGGGTGAGGCCAGGTTTGCCTGGATATGACACTGGCAATCTTCACATTTCTATTATACGAAGATGAGCAAAAACAGAGCTATAGACACCCTGACATGTCTGGAGAACATTTACTGATTTGGTCAGATAGCTATCACTAAACAAAGCAAGCACCTAACATGGTGGTGCACTCCTATAATCCCATCACCTGGGAGGCTGAGGCAGGAGAATTGCCATGAATTGGAAGACACTGTGGGCTACATAGTGAGACCCTGCCTGAAAATGAAGCAAATCATCCATTCATATCATGTTATGAGGATCAGGCAGCAGCCTTTCTGGGGGGTGTGGGGGGAGCCTCCATCATGGTCAGGCCTGGGAATAATTGTCCAGTAGACATCTTGTCTTCTTATTGTCTCCATCCACTCTTGCTAAGAACTTAGCCTGAAACAGAAATTTGGCACAGTTCTGGAGGCTGGAAAGTCCAAGGAAATGCCAGCAACTAAGTGTCTGTTAAGGGCCCATGGCCTCATAGACTGTTTTTACTGTTTCTTCATGGTTTTGAGGATGAAGATGGGGGTGGGAGGAAGGGAGCGTGGAAATTTCCCTTATGCCACTTTCATAAGGCACTAATTTCATAGTTGAGAGCTCAGCTCTCCTGACCCAATCAACTAGCCAATACCCCATCCATTCATAGCACCACCCTGGGTGCTGGAGTGCAATATTTGGACCCAGCAAACATTCATGCTACAGAACACTCCTTCCTAGTCCATGTCTGGAAGCAACTTGTTATTCCCATGGCCAGATTCTTCAGAAACAACCACCAAATCCTAAACACACTACTTTTTTTTTTTTTTTTAAGCCTGTGGTAGATGCTGGTATTTTCTGATTGGCTGACTGCGACCTTGGATGTAAGTCTTATAAATGTAGAGCAGAATCGACTAGTTAATCCATGATCAGGACACATCTATAACCGATAAGCTTTGCTGAAGGTCAAAAGTATTTCTCATAACAAAGTTTTTAGCTTATCTTCAAAGTGCCCTGGATCTGTCTTCGACGTTAGTTGAGGGGTCTGCGCCAGTCACATACCATTTTAGAGTTCTGAGTGGAATCAAATACAGTCTTTGGGAACACTGGCTCCAAGGGCTTAAGAGGGATTTTTGCCAAAAAACTAGATTACAACTGGCTGTCCTGAGCTAGGTCAGCGGACTCCGTGCAGAGAGGGGCCTAGGTTATAGGTGCAAAGTTTCCAACAGTTCTGCGAGCCGCACCACCCACTCTACTTTTGCATTGTTTCCTCACGCTTGTGGAAAAAAGGAGGCGCAGCTGGAGTGTGAAGATCGTGATGTTTACTTCTGAATTTGAGTTTGTCGGCTCTTACGTAGAGTCTGACCTTGCTGCACTCCTCTAAGGGGCTCCCTCTGCAGTCATCCAGACTGTGACTCCCTTTCTCGCTGCTCACCGCATGCACCCCAGTCCCCACCCGAAAACTTGTACACAAAACCTGCCGGCCAGCGGCAGGGAAAAGCCACGCCCTCACCCGGCTCCAAGCGCCCCGCCCCTTCTCGGCTCCGCCTCAGTCAGTTGGAAGAGTCACGCCCCTCTTGTCCGAGACCACACCCTCCCCACCCCGCCTCCTTTGGCCACGCCCTCTCAGGCGCTCCCCTCTTCTTCGAGCCACGCCCCCTCAGGTTCCGCCGCTTTCCCGGCCCCTCCTCCTGTGGGCCACGCCCCTCCTGACTTTGCGGACCACGCCCCGGCCCCGCCCCCTCCCGGCCGGGCCCTCTCTGTCTTTGGTCAGTAGGGGCCCGGGAGGCGGCGGCAGCGGCGGCGGCGGCGGCGGGTACTGAGGAGAGGGACGCGGCGGCGGAAGGGAACGCGGAGCGGTCGCGCGCGCGGAGGGCAGCTCCGGGCGGGCGCGGTGCGGTTGCTGCCGGCGCTCAGGGGCCCTGGAACAATGGCGCGGTGCTCGCGAGGCGCGCTACTGCTGCTGCTGGGCGCGCTGCAGGTGCTGGCGCTGCCGGGGGCCGCGGCGGACGGTGCGGACCTTCACGGTAAGTCCGCCGGCCGAGCGGGAGCACGCTCCGAGGCGGCCTGCGTCTCCACGGCCGACGTCCGCGTGGGAAGTTCCCCGCGTCTGCCGTAGGCTCCGCGGGCGAGGGGAACAGAGCTTGAGGCGGATCCCCCTGGCCGCGGGGCCACCTGCCTATCGAGAGAGACTCGGGCTTTCCCGGGCTCCGGGGCGGCCAGCCAGCCGGCCCACCCGCCCTCCCGCGTGGTGTGGGTAACATGTTTAGTTTCCCTGGGGTCGCCCTTCTGCTGAGGACCCTGGAGTTCTGTGGCTGGTACAGAGACCTGTGGATTGAAATACGTCCGCTGACGCATGCAGAAACAAGTCTGATTTTCGAATGCCCACACAGCTTCCAGCTGAAGGCGCCCCGGACTCTACAAGTTAGATCCCAGGGCGGCTGAGGCTGGGTGGGAGCCTTGGGCGCGCGCCTTGCTCCCCCGCGCAGGTGAGGCTTTTGCCCGGGCCGAGGCCACTAGGGCTGTGAGCCACCTGCGCAACAACTTTCAGGTCTCGGTTGTCCGGAGCCCACGACGTCACTAAGGTCGTAACAAAGTGATGTTGGCAGCCTTCCGTGTAGGGTATTTTGTTTCCCTTCGGGACCTTGACCTTTTGGGCACTTTGAGAACTCCGAGTTTGTTAGAATTCTGTTTTCCCTTATCTCCTACTACAGCCCAATCGCTAGAGAAACAGTAAACTAGGATAAGTAGCTTTAAGCGACCAGGGGTTTTGTGGTTTTCAGCTCTGTCCATCTCTTTCTGTGTGTGTATGAGTGTGTGTGTGTGTGTGTGTGTGTGTGTGTGTGTGTGTGTGTGTGTGTTCTCAGCCATTTTCAGCTCTGTCCATCTCTTTCTGTGTGTGTATGAGTGTGTGTGTGTGTGTGTGTGGTGTGTGTGTGTGTGTGTGTGTGTGTGTGTGTGTGTGTGTTCTCAGCCATGGAGAGATATCCATTAAGTCAGTTTACTTAAGCAGATGGTTTGGTTTGGGCCCAGCACCTGCTTTTGCTGGAATAATCCGGGTGAATTAAACAACCTTATTTGTTGAGCTGAATTTCATTTTTGTTGAGCTGAATTGTTTTTGTTGAGGCAGGATCTAGTAACCCTTAAGGCCCAAGCTGGCTTTGAACTTCCTACGTAGCTAAAGATGATCTTGAACTGCTAAACTTCTAACTCTACTTCCCAAATTTTCAGGGCTTACAGGTTTTTATCACCTCAATCGCTAACATTTTATGTTTGCACTTTTGACCCATAACTGTGGCAAGCTGGAATTGCAGACCTAATTCTGAGATTGGTTAAGGAAAGAAGGAACAGTAAAATTGTGCCGGTGTTCTGCCTTAACAGTAAATATTATGCTAATGTTTATGGAAGGAGGCCTTCATTTTCCCCAACTGCTTGCTTTGTATGTACAAATATACCTATTTACTCTCATGAGTTGCTGATTACGGAGCAAAGTGGAGTGCTCTTTTCTAGCTTTTGCCCTCATAAAACATTTTTGTTGTCGTTCGTCTTTCTTACTACACTTTGTATATGAATGGCTCACTAGAGAGGTCAGTGCTATTTGGAAAACTTGAAACGCTCTCTCTGATGCCCTGGTGTCATGAACTGGTAGAACCAATGAGTTCAGTTTTATAGACTGTGTCACCTTCAAACTGTGCTGAAAGGCTTTCCTAAGTGAGTAATCAACAGGACCAGGCCCTCTGGTAATCCCTGCATTTAAAAGGAACGAGCAAGCAGGACATTTTAGTTTAAGACTAGCATGAGCTACATAGGGAGACCATATCTCTAAAAATTATAAAACAAAACAAAAACAGGTAACTGTCTTAGAAGTCTTTGTATCCAGCATGTAATTAGTATAAGCAACATTTCAATACATGGTGATTTTTAGCAGTCATACTGAAATATAGCTAATGTTTGCTAGGTACATTTCGACATATTCCCCACAACTATGCAAAATTAAGATCTGTAAATCACACCAGGGTCCTCATATACCATCTCCATCACATAACTGAGAAGTCTGAGATTTTCAGGTAAGCTAACCTACTTACATTACAACAAGTAATACATGTTTGACTTCAGATCAGAACCCAGACTCAGCCATTTCATCACGGAGCACATCAGGTGATGCTAGTTCTCACTGTTTCCATTCCACAGTGCTGTCCGGAATATTGTGGAAAACTGAAAATAATGTCATGGAGCTTCTGGGTTTCAAATATTATTCTGCCTGGCATGGTGGTACACACCTTTAATGCCAGCTCTTAGAGACAAAAGCAGATTGAGCTCTGTGAGCTCCAGGCCAGCTTGATTTACATAGTGAGTACCAGGACAGCCAGGGCTGTATAGAGCCTGGAAAAAAACAAAATAATAATAATAATGATAACAATTTATCATAATGATGATTCTGATGAGTGCGGTGGTACACACCTTTAATCCCAGCACTCAGGAGGCAGGATGGGAAGCTGTTAGCATTTTTTTCTTTTTTTGGTAGCAACTGACAGATAACTTCTATTAACCTATAACTAAAAAATATGGACATGTCTGTTCAAACATTCAAATATTTTGCCATGAAATGCTGCCTCTGAGTGACAGTGACTGATGCTTATGCAGCAATATGTACAGAGGTTGATCTCTGTGGCAGAGATGTGCCCAGTGTCTTGGGCAGTGGGACAGATCACTAGCTAATTAATAGATTGGACAGTGAAGCCAGAAGAGGGATGACCCAAGGGATGGCTTGGTAGAGGAAGAAGCAGCTGGTAATGTAACACCAGGAAGTTACGGAGAGGAGAGACATAGATCTACGCAGGGTTTGGATTAAAATCAGCCTGATCCATGTCCAAACTAACAGCTGAGTAGCTTTCTCTGGGCCTCAGTCCCTGTCACTGCAAAAACAGTGCTCCTGCTGTAGAATGTCCGGGAGGCTGAGGTGAAGGGAGCCTACCCCCATAAGCACTTACTGTTGTTGGACACTGCTTGATACCTGCCAAGCACATCGGAATTGATCAGGACCTGTCTGAGTTCCATTTCACACTGGATGATAGTCCCATCCAGAGGAAGATATTTGCATAGGAAATAGATTTAACAATTGGTAAATATTTCAAAGTTGTTGTTGCTGACTTTTCTTTGTGTTTTAAAGGTTTGTTTTGGATTTCTGTTTTGAGGGAGGGAGTTTGTTGGAAGTGTGTTGTTATGTCAGAAACATAAGTAACACCTTTGTTTCTCTTTACACTGGTGGCTTAGAGCAGGGCTCAGCCTGACCTCACTAGGGCTGGTCTCTGTGACAGGAACAATAATAGCATTACCTGGGTTGTAGTCTTTATACAGATTCCAAAAAAAATCACTAAAAAGTTGCTTACCTAGAGCATAGGATCCCTCCTCCCCCACCTTAGTACTAGCTTAAAAATTAGAAGACCTACTGAGATTTTCACTGAAAAATGAGAGACCTACTGAGTGAAACTAGGGGTGCTGGTGGTGAGGAGAAGATCACCCAAACAAAGAGCCTTTCCAGGATGTTCCACACCACCCCAGAACAGAGCTGATGTCCATCCTTCACCTCCACAGGCACCTTGACAAAGCTGTTGTCACCTGAGAGTAGCACATAGTGAGCACTGTGCATGTGTTTGTTGTGGAAGTTTGCTGTGCTCTGTGTGAAAGACTTAACAATGCAGCCTCAAACTCACTGACAGCTCCAAGATGTCTCAGAGCAACAGTGGTACAAGCAGAACTTCCTGTGGCATTGTCTCCCCTCCCCCACACCACTGCCATGCTCAGGCCTTGCCCAGCTATGAGTTCCCCTCCCTCTCATCTGCATACAGGCCCCAGGCTTAAAGGCATGGAGTATATGCATGATGGATACACATGAAATAAATGGGCCTCTCATTTTCTTCAAGCTCACAGTTACTTCAAAATGCAAGACTCTCTCCCCTCCCCCTGCAGCTCAAGAAACAGAGACAGCCTGACTGTAAGCATGTACAATGGGCTGTTCATCAACCTGGTGGCATCTGTAAGGGAAACATTCTGCATTCTTCCTCAGGGCCCTGAGGGCCCATGCTGTCTTTCCATGGTGTAGCATCTCTGAATTCTCAGTTGGCTTCAGTGTGCACACCTCTTGGAGCCCTAAACCTCTCACTGAAGGGCAGAGGCTCAGGCTGCGTTCCAAGTTAACTCAGTGCACCTTACTAATGTGTCTCTTTATTTCTGTAGGCTCTCCACAGGGAAACGACTCTGTGCCTCTGCTGACCTCCAGTGCTAACGTGACAGGTAAGTTTTAAGTTCAGGGTTTCCTTCCATCTAGGCTATAGCCCTGCTAGCCTAGTACTATTGTATTCAAACTGGTACAGGACCTGCCTGAACCCCAAGTTACTTTCAGGAATTCCCGGAGCCTGTATAAAGGATTGCCCACTATAGACATTAACAGGTGATGCCTTACTTGACTGTTGCTGTTAGTGTAGCAAAGATGTGAATAACTGGAGGAAAAAAAGTATGGGAAGCTGGGTGCCTGTAATCCTAGCACTTGAGAGGTGTATACAGGAAGATTAGGAGTTCAAGGTTGTCCTTGGTCACATAGGGACATCAAGGCAGCCCAGAATGCATTAGAACCCTGTTCTAATATGCTTTCAGTTGCTGTGATAAAATTCCATGGCCAAAAAAAACAACATGGCAGGAAAACAGTTTATTTCATCTTACAACTCTCAGGTTGTAAGAACTGAAGCCCGGCCCATGGGGGAATGCTGCTGAGTGGCTTGTTTCTCGTGGCTTGCTCAGCTTGCTTTCTTATACAGCCCAGGACCACCTGCCTGGGGTGGCACCACCCGCAGTGGGCTGTGCCCTCCACATCAACCTAATGGTTCCTATAGACTTGCCTGTAGGCCAGTGTGATTGTGAAAGACCCCCGAAGAGGCACTTTCGTAGAGGGAGACCCACACACCCAGGAATCAGCGAGGCCACGAACTGGATGCAAAAAACAAGAGGCTTTATTGGAGACGCGGGTACCCGGGGCGACTTAGCCTTTGTGTGGCTAAGCGCCCCGAGCCAAGGGAAAGGGGTCCTTATATAGGGAAAAAGGCGCAAGCTAGGAGCAGGGATTCTATTGGATAATTCTAATGAGGCATTGTACAGAGCTATTCCCATTGGTCAATGTATATGAGGCGCTATACAGGGTTATTCAAATGAGGCAAAGTACAGAGTTATTCAAATGAGGTGAAACACAGAGTCTTTCAAATGAGGCGAAATACAGAATCATTTCTATTGGATGGTTCAAATAAGACACAGAGCCATTCCAGATCAGCATATTCTCAAGGTCTGGTGTCTGGTACAACAGACTCAATTCCCCCTCCCTCCGCGTCCAGATGGCTGACCTTGGGGGCGGAGACCTTGGGACGGAGTGTTTCTCATCGGGCGGGGCTCAGGGGCAGGGCTCCAGGCCGGCTCCCTTGGTGTTCGTTCTCGTGCCGGCCCACCTGGTGCTCGCCCTCGTGCCGGCCCACCTGGTGCTCGCCCTCGTGCCGGCCCACCTGGTGCTCGTTGCTCGGCCCCAGCCTACCTGGTGCTCGTTCTCGGGCCTGCCCATCTGGTGCTCGTTGCTCGGCCCCAGCCCCGAGGCTCGGTGCCAGGCGGGGCGGGCCGGGGGCGCGAGCCCTGCGGGGTGAAGGCTTGGGAGGCCCCGGCAGCTTCGGGGCAGGGGGCTCAGGGGCATTTCGAGCGGGTCTTTCAATTGAGATGTCCTCTCAGTTGAGGTTTCCCTCCTCCCAGATGGCTGACCCTTGTATCAAGTTGACCAGCACAGTCCACATCTCAAACAAAGCAAAAACTTACTGGGATTTCAATAGTGAGGGAAAACATGTGGCTTATGAAGTTGTGAGTCTGCAGGCCCACTAATGAACAAAGTCCCCCTGAACTGTCCTTGCTGGCTCTGAATGTGACTGTTTGAGCCATCAGACTTCAACCTGCCATCTTGTTTCTCAGGGAGACAATTAGTGAGGCACCTCACTCACACTTTTAGTTTGGAACAAATGAGCCCTTCTTGGGGCTCCACACTCGCTAGCTTGAAGGTGTTACCGTTGCATAATAGGGCATCTTGACATTGTCTTCATTCCTAGGGTTGACTGAGTCAGAAACAGGAAAAGGTTGCGCATACTCTGCTCTTACTGACACACTCTGAGTGCTCCGGGCACAAAGTGGACCACATCTTGGCTCCCTGGGTGCTTAGTCCCTTGGTCCCTGCCATTGCATGCACTTACATCACTGGGCTGCTTCATGGAGTTGTGTTGTTATTTATTTCCTTGTTTGATCACGTCATGTAACAGAGCTTAAGTTTCCCTTGAGTTCACTGTGTAATGCAGGCTGGTCTTGAACTTGAGATCCTCCTGCCTCAGCCTTGTGGGTACCGGAGTCCTGGGTGGTTCATCTCACACTTTTGTGCTTTGCTCTCACTAGCTCTTCCTTTCCTGCTGATGTCTGGTGAAACATAGCTATGCCTCTATTATGATCATAATAATGACTTGCTGAATTTCAGCATATGTAGCAAAATTACAGAAAACTTTTTTGTGGGGGAGAAAAGGGCTAGAAAGATACCCCTAGGTATACTAGTATTTATCAACTGAGTGATAGGTAATCACAACAAGTATAGTAGTATTTATCAACTGGGTGATAAATTATTATCAGCAAGTATAGTAGTAATTTCCACTGGGGGATTGAATGTTTTACATATATGTTATTAGGCTGTTTGGGGGATGTGTTTTCCTGTTGGCTTATTTTAGGGTGAAAGAAAATGTGTGCGTGTGTCATGTGGAGCCCAATGGTTGACCTCAGGTCTCTTCCTTCATCACTTTCTATGTGTGTTATTTTTATTTATTATATTTATAGAAGATGGCTTAGCAGTTAGGAGCTTTTGTTGCTCCTATCAAGGGAGAGCCTGAGTTCAGTTTCCAGTACCTACACCAGGTGACTCATACCCAGCTGTACACCAAGTCCAGGGAATATAATGCCTTTGGCCTCAACACACACACACCTAAGGTTTTTTTTTATTTTTTTTTTAAAGTAAAACAGCAGAACTTTAAAAGGGGTGGGGAAAATTATATAGAGAGTGATATGGGAAAGAGTTTCGCTAGCTGCTATGAAAAGCCAGTTCAGACTTGACCTGTTGAGTTCTTCATGCTATTAACTGCATTCATGTCCGTGTGCTTGCATCTGAAGATTGCTGGTAATGTGTAATGTCCCTAGGTTTTCCCGAACAGATTGTGGCGTGGAATAATCATATACTGTATGCCCACTTACTGAACCAGCTGTATGTTTGGATTGCCTGCTTGGCTTGGTGCTGTTTCACTCACAAGGTATTTAGTAAATAAAACCCATCTGAGTTTGCCTTCATGAATGTTCCATCAAGGGAGGGGGGGGAGTATAAGGAAGTAATGAACTGCAGGTTGTTTTGGATGGTGGTAAGAGATAAACAGGTTAAAGTGATAGTAGGTGATGTGGTAGAGACTGACCACAAGGTCAGGTTCTTTGGTGTGGGTAGACCTGTGGGCTGAATCAAGGTGAGATTGGAAGACTGGAGAGAGAGAGAGAGCCAGCCCTATCCACACCAGAGGAGAGAGCCTTCCAGGCAGGAGAAACAGCTAACATAGGCGCCATGTTGCAGGTACTCTGAAGCAGGAGTGAGCCTCTTCCTCCAAGAAATATTGGCATGATATGGAGAGGTGTCTGTTCCTTAGTTATGTTTTCATAAACGGAACTAGGGAACAAAACAATTACTTATTAGCTGTCAAAGCATAGGAGGCCAGAAACAAGGCAACTCAATTAGCTTTTCAGGGTCTTTTTTCCTCATAAAGTGAGGGCTCTTTTCCCTGTAGTTCTTCCAGGGAGCCTAACCCACTGCACTCACTCTCTCATACTCGGCAACTAGGATGATGTGCCTGCCCTAGCGTCCCTTTCCATGGCTCTGTATACACTAGAGTTGTGATTAGGAGCCTGAATTGCACCTAGCACGTTTATGATTCCACCAGGGTTGCTATATACTCCAACACTTTAAGCTTTTTGTTCTTATGGCTGGTTTATCCATGCTGCCCCCCTTTATGGTTGCGAAAGTAATTCATGGTTTATGTGGAAATTTTGTAAGATATAGTAAATAGCTGACATGGTTACTTGAGTTATTTTATTTTGTGTGTCTGTGTCTGTGTCCACTGGTTGTGTGGAGATCAGAGGACACCTTATAGGAGTGAGTTCTCTCTGTTCATCATGTGGGTCCTAGGGATGGAACTCAGGCTGTCAGGCTTGGCAGCAAGCACTGTTACCTGCTGAGCCATCTTGCCAGCACAATAACAATGTTTCAGACTTGAAAATTGTTAAAAGAATAGATTGTGAGGGCTCACCATAAAATAATGTGTGAGGTGGGGCTTGATTTAGCCATCCCACAATGGGTCAAAACATGTAGTACACCAAAATATATACATGATTTTAAAAGTACTTGTTTTTGGTCTGGTGTTTTCAGCTGAAATTTGTGAGCACAGTATTTGAAAAGTGGAAATCTAGACGGTCATGGCCCTGTACTTATAACCTGGTTGTTCACTCGTGTGGCCGTTGTCTCTCTTTCCTTCTTCTCTCTCTTTTGTTTTGTTTCTTTTTACAAAAGAAGCAAAATGACTTTATCCAAAGCAGAAACACAGTGCAGGTCAGAGTGGGCTAACCAGCCAGGACTGATACTGGGCCATCTAAACAAGAGTGCTTAGGAATGCCAGCTATTGTCTGAGGCTTCCTTTGATAGAGTTCAGGGAGCAGAATCACTAAGGGGGATTGTGTGGACAGTTCTTTTTGTTTTGTTTTGCTTTTTCTTGTTGTTGAAAAAATTTTCATACAATTTATTCAGATCACAGCCCTCCCTCCCCACTGGACAATGCATTTTAGGACCTTTGCTTTGAATAGAGTTTCTTTGCTACTTTCCCAAGAAAGGGAGAGAGGGAAGGAAGAAGGGGGAAAAGAATGAAAGAAGAAAGAACAACTAGCACACTGTGTCGGGTGCCCTGAGACTGCCTGAGGGCTCAGGGACTGGTTTGGTCATTTGTTTTCCCCACTAGTTTTTAGTGTCTCCCCACGATATGTAGTCCGTGTTGTCTTTCAGAGAAAATACAAAGAGGAAAAGGACCATTTTGTTGTTGCTTGGATATGGGTGATATGGAGTCGCTCTGAGTCTCTCCTCTCATGAGGCAGCACAGGTCTCACAGGGTCAGTGAGGTGGCATATACAGCCCTCGGCACTGAGCCCTGGCAAAGCAAGAACTCAGATAGTTCTCTCTCCTCTCTCCTCCAGTCTCTCCAGGCTCCCCTTGCTCAGGGCTTTTGTGCCAGACTGTTGTTGGTACCTAAAGCACTGTTCCCTCCTGTCTCTGCCTTTCGTGCCTGCCGTTCCCCCATTGAGTGTGAACATGAACACTCAGGCCTCGGTCCTTAGTGACAGCCCTTGATCTTCAGACATTGGCAGGCCCCAGGGCTTTGTCGTTCTGTGTCTACATGAGGCTTTCTCCCTGTTACTCCAACTGCAAAGCCAGTGCCTGAAGGGGCAGCACTGATTTCAGTCACCACTGCATCCCAGGGCCTCATGCAGGACCTGGCACAGATTTCTGTTGGAGCAGTAAGCAATAGCCAAGTGCATGGAAGAAGTGGACAGGCTATCCTAGCCCTGGGTGCCAGGAGTCACCAAGGTGCAGTCAGAGAACACAGAGCTCTTGTGTTTATGGAGTTGCCATGATTAGATTCTTTGTAGAAGCAACCCTGAATCTTAACTGCTTCCCAAGGTCAGGCTGTGTCGTGCTGCACAGCACTCTGGGTAAGGCCTCCACAGGTGATGCTGGGCCATCTCTGCCCTGTGCTGATCAGTAAGAAGGTAGAAAAGGTGAGAGGGGAAGGCTGGCCCTGAGGCTGTCGTAAGGGGGACAACTCTCTGTCCTAGAGAGGTGCAGAAGTCTCCCTGGAGTTTGAAATTGATCATAACACAGCCAGAAACCACTGAAAGACTGTGGGCAGTCACAAGATTTGATTGAGTGAGTGCAAATGGCTGTGGTGGGAGCCTACACAGGTCTGCTGATTGATAGGGATAGCAGGTAGGAGCAGGAGAAGCAGGCTGGTGTTCTGAGCTCAGATGTTTTATTGTTTGAGTCAGTGATCACTTAGCCGCCACATTTGGAGATCGTTTCAAAGGGAGGAATTTAAGATTGAACACTGGGAGTTTACAACAGACTAGAGAGGCCCAGCAGGCAGAGCTGTGTGAGAGAGGAGCAAGAACTGGGCTAGAGAGGGGAGAGACGCCCTCTTACTGTGCTCCATTGTCTGTGAGAGGCAGAGGTGACTGGCAATGGCAGCATTGAAGATAGGCAATTTTCACTTTCCCAGTGAGCCACTTAATAAAAAGGGTTCATGTGGATCAACAGCCCTTTGAATCCTGGAAATTATCTGGCAGTTAGGTTACCCATTACTTTTTAACTTTTAACATAAACGTCATAACTCACTGCAGTCTTTATTTACTTACTTGTGTGTCTGTCTGTGCCACATGAATGCAGTTATCCATGGAGGCCAGAGAGGGAGTCGGATCCTCCAGAGCCACAGGTCAGGTGGTTGTGAGCCACCCAGTGTGGAGGAACTGAACTTGGGTCCTCTGAAAGAGCAGGGAGCTCTTGTCTTACTCACCACTATTTTGCTATGAAGAGACACCAACTCTAGCTTCAGAGCAGCCGCCCAAGCTTAGCCATAAGTTGTTAGAAATACCGACCTGGTGCCAGCTGAGACCAGTTAAGTCGTGGAGGAAGCATAGTATTGAGGCGCACTCCACTGTAGCTGCAGCGGGGAAGCAGAGACCAAGGGGCTGTCTCCTCCTCAGTGGTCTTTGCATAGGCGGATGCTCAGCATGGCCGTCCCAGCTAGAGATGCGAAGAAAGTACAGGTGACAGTGTTTGGCAAGTAAGGGATTTGTTTCCCTGCTGGGTTTTAGAATATGTTGCCTGGTGATGGCCACTGCATGGAAGCCTTCTGAAAACAGACCTGACACCTCACCCACTGAGGCATGCTATACCATTAGTGTGATGGCTAACGTGTTTGGTCTGATACTCAGTCCATCAGCTGTCAAGAGAATACGGGAAAGTCTGTAGGGAAGTAGAGCTTCCCTGAAGTTCCAGAAAAGAACCTGAGAAGTTACAGAGAACAGTGGAGGTCTGCTTGCTTAGGTCAGCCTAACACTCATGTTCTCAGCACCCATTCCAGGCTTAGCCGTGAAATGTCCTGAAACTTCAAAGTTAGCTCATCCCCTGTAGTCCTTTTGTGACAGTGTAAAGAGGTTAGGGGAGAAAACGAATAGGAATTTGAATCATTTGTGCTCATTGCAGGGTACATGGGGTTAAAACTTGGCCCTTTGAGAGACTCCTGTGAAGGTGGACATCTTGATTTTTGTGGGGTTTGTGAATATACATGAAGACTTTTCAAAACCATAACCCTAATAGTCATGCTTATAGTTAAAAAAAATTAAGTCATGTTTTAGATTGCTGTCCAACCATTGCTCTCTGAATAATTTTTCATTAATGTACTCTGCAAAAAAAAAAAAAAAAAGAAATTGACAAGTCCTTTACCCACTGAGTCATCCTACTGACCATTTTTCTGTTTTGTCTCCATGGTCAAACTCCAGTGAGAACAGCAAAGATCTGACTGCTCTAATGGTGTCTTAATGCCCTCCACTTTCCCAGAACCCTTCCATCCTTATGTCAACGACCACAGTATCAAACTAACCACAGTATCAACATGTTAAAAAATTAGTTTATTTTTATTATGCTTTATTTCGGGGGCAGATGCCCATGGAGGCCAGAAGAGGCTGTTGGATGCCCTTGAGCTGGAGTCCTGGTGGGAGCTGCAGTAAATGCTCTGAACTCAAATCCAGTCCTCTGCAAGAGCAGTAACCTTTGGTTTGTTTTCCTTTTCTTTTTTTGTTACAAAGTCTGCCTGTTTTTTTTGAATTGTGTGAAGTAGCTGGAACCACCGGTGTTCACCACCATGCCTGGCTTTTAAGACCAAACTTTAGATTTTGTGTGGGCACATGCTTGTGCATGGTCAGTGTTGCTTCTCTTTCAGTTTCTGATTTATGTCACATAACATCCGTGTCACAGGATGGTCAGGATGTCTTTTTTATGATCAGAGTCATTCTGCTTTGGGTATACACCACACTGTCTTTGTCATCATCGGGTGTACAGTTAAGTTGTTTGCATTTCTGGTGATTGTGAGTAGCTCTTTGACATATTTGCTTTCTTTCCTCTGGATTGAGACCCAGACACTAGTGACCTGTCTGTTGCTGACAGTAGAATGCTAAAGTTGTCAACTACTGTTGTTGAGATTTTACTTCCATAGGCCTCCTAACATTTGCCTTTGCTGCCAGGAGCTCCATTGTTGAGTTCCTGTGTACTGGGAGCTGTTACTTCCTCTTGCTGGACTGAATCTGCCATCATTGTGTAATGGTCATATTTATTTGTACTGCTTTTGTTTTAACACACATTTTGCCTATGAAGTTACCCTCTCTTTAGATTCCATGTTCATGGAATGTTGTCTCCCCTTCTTTTACTTTCAGTTTACATGTACCCAAACAGTGGAACTTAGTTTTTTGAACAGACCATTTAGTATGATAGAGATCCTGGATTCTGTCCACATTTAGTCGCAGTCTTAATTGGGGGATTTAAAGCATTTCCATGCAAGGTTACAATTGATAGGTAGGGTCTGAGTCTAACTATTTTGCAACTGATTTTCTAGTTTTGTTGTATTTCCTTCTTATATGTTCTGGGTCCTTGTTTACTGCTTTTAGGTTTTACGTATTAGATTTGATTTATGGGTTTTTGGTTTTTTGTTTTTTGTTTTTTTGTTTTTTTTTTAACCCACAAAATTTGAAAGAAACAAGCCTTGATTGTAATTAGTGTTTCAAAACTAGTTCACTGATTTCCTTACCACTTAGGCAAAGGAATAGCTAGCTGTTCACTGGTGTGCCAGTAGGAGACCGTGGTGATATATTATTTATGATCTATTAAAACTTGCCTGAGGATTCAGAAAGCAAAAGCAGCCTCAAGCTATAGGAATCAGGCAATGGTGGTATACACCTTTAATCCCAGGACTCAGGATTAAGAGGTAGATGCATTTCTGTTAGTTCAAGGTCATACTGACTACACGAAATTGATCCAGTCCTGAAGAGAAACAGCTCACACAAAGATGATCTCAGCACTTGGGATTACACGCCTTTAACCCCAGGATTCATGAGAGGTATTTAAGACAGGAACAGGGTCTAAGAGCCAGCATTAATTCTCCAGCTACATTGAAGATAGGAAGACATTGAGTCTCAGGATTCTCCAGCCACCATGAGAATTGGGATTGCAGCCTGAGGTTTTATGGAGCCAGGATCGCCTTTCAGTCTGAGATAGAGGTTAAGAGCTAGTGGCCAGCTGCTTTGCTTCTCTGATCTTCAGCTTAAAGCTTGAACCCCAATTATTAGTCTCTGGGTCTTTTATTTATCATGCTACAGTAGACTGTCACCAAGGCTGTTGCTCAGCTGCCATCTTGCTGGGAAGAACATTTTTTTAAACATTATGCAACAAGCTCTCTTTAGGCTTTCAATGTTGTATAGAAATAAAAGCACAGTACCAACATTTGCATGCAGAGCAGAAATGCAATCAGTCCAACTTCAAGAGTCCCCATAGTCTGTCAGTCGCAACCCTGCTTTAAAGTCCAAAGTCTCTTCTGTGATTCAAGGCAGTCTCTTAACTGTAATCCGGTGTAAAATCAAAATCAAAAAGCAGATCACATACTTCCAATACATAATGGTGCAGGATATGCATTACCATTCTAAAAGGGAGGGAAGGGAGCATAGTGAGGAAAGACTGGACCAAAGCAAGACCAAAAACCAGCTGGGCAAACTCCAAACTCTGCATCTCCATGTCTGATGTCAAAACACTCTTCAGATCTCCAGCTCCTTTCAGCTTTTTTGACTTCAGCACACTTCTTTCTCTTGGGCTGGTTCCACTCCCTGTTAGCAGCTCTCCTAGCAAGTATCCCATGGTTCTGGTATCTCCGATATCTTGGGGTCTCGAAGGCAATCCAGGCTACACAGTTTCACAGAGTGGCCTTTCTGGGCCCCCATGTAGGGACACCGCTGACATGTGCCTGGCCTCAGCTGCTTTCCTTAGTCTCAGAGTGATATTCCATAACCCCTTCCTTATATCCTTGAATCTAGACTCAGAACCTTGTGCCCAAAGGTGCCTAGTTCTGCTGCTTGCTGGGGCAGGGACATACCCCCCTTGTTTATATACATCTTCCTTGGTTTTCTTTTTTTCAATGGTTTCCTTCATTGCCTAAGCTTGGCTGTCCTTGAACTCACTCTGTAAACCAGCCTGGCCTTAAACTCTGAAATCTGCCTGTGTCTGGAGTGCTGGGATTAAAGATGTGAGCTACCACACTGGGTCCTAAACTTGCCTTCATTCCTTTTCACAAGTTGGAAGCTTAGCTGGGCAGGGTCTCAATCTGAGGTCACTATTCTCTTTATTCCAATTAGTATTAGGTTTTTCTTTAAGCTTTTTATCTTCATTTTGTATTTTTCTTGGCTCAGCTTGCTCCTTTTCATTACAGATCTGCATAAGACTGGCCACTTATAACCATGCCACACAGTCAATATCAGACTGTTTTGAACTTGCCTCCGATAAGACTGTTAATCCAGAACTCTTCACGTTAGCCTCAGGCAGGTTTCTTAGACAGGGCAGAAAGCAGCCACATTCTTCCTCAAAATATCACAAGAACAGTGTCTAGGCCACATATTAATATTCTTCTCTATAACCTCTTGAGCCAGGCCTCCACAGTTCAAATCATCTTCAGCACCACCGTCTTCCATGATTCCACTAATATTGTCCATCGAGGCTCACTTAAAAGAATTCAGCTGCTTTTCTAATCCAAAGTCCACATTCTATAATAAAAACATGGTCTGACCTTCACAGCAATGCCCCAGTTCCTGGTACGTCTTAGTTACGGTTTTTGTTGCTTGAAGAGACACCATGACCATGCAGTTCTTATAAAGGAAACATTTAATTGGAGCTGACTTACAGTTCAGAAATTTAGTCCATTAATTATGTCAGGAAGCATGGCAGCACACAGGCAGACATGGTGCTGGAGAGGTAGTTTCAGAGTTCTACATCTGGATCCACAGGCAGCAGGTAGAGACAATGAGCTACTAGGCCTGACTTGAGCTTCTGAAACCTCAAAGCCCACCCCCACTGACATACTTCCTCCAAGATCATGCCTCCTAGTGGTGCCTCCTAATGGACTTGGGCGGGGGGGGGGGGGGGGGGCATTGTTATTCAAACCACCCCAGAGGGTCAGGGGTCCAGCCCTCATGTTTTTAGCTGAAAAGCCTGAGGCAGGGAGACAGTGCCAGTGGGCCGGGAGGCTTTTGCTGGACTTGTTAGAGGTAACTAAAACTTGAAAGTTCAGGTAGTTGAAGTTGCTCGTGAGTATTTATTGTATTAGTTCCTTTCAGTCAATGTGATGCAATACTATGGCAAATTCAGCTAAAGGGAGAAAGGGTTTATTTTGGCCTACAGTTTCGGTGTGGGGCACAGCTGTAGGAGCATGAAGCTAGCCCAGCAGTCAGGAAACAGACTGGTCATATTTTATCTGCACACAGGAAGCAGAAAGAGAGAACAGGAAGTAGGACCAGGCTGTTAACCCTCAGAGCCTGACCTAATGACAGACTTCCTTCATCAAGGCTCTGTGTCCTAAAGTGCTACACTGGGGACCAAGTGTTCCAGTACAAAGGCCTGTGAGGACGCTACAGGTGTAGGTTGTAGAGCCCTGAGAAATGAAGATCCGTCTGCATGAGAATGGAGAGTAAAGCATGAGTGGATTCTGACCCGAGGGATTTTGTAAAGTTCGAGGAGTCAGAGCATCTGAATGGCTATAGACTGCAGACAGCATTTCAAGGATTAATAGATTCCCTTTGGTTCTTGTAGTTCTTACCCAGATACTGTTATTTACTAGATGTGCCTCCCCACCCCTACCCTCCTGGTGAGGATTGAGGCCTAGCCTCACACTGTTAACCAAGGCATCCATCGTAGAGTAGCACTTCTATTCGTATTGGTAGAAGGAGGGAAGTTCTTGCATGGAAGTAGGGTCTTTGTGTCCGTTTCCTTCTAGTTCTATTCATGGGTTTACAGGGGTTAGAGTTAGTACAGGCAGAATGTTTAGAGCAGCCTGCATGAGCTGGCACTCTGTGCCTGTTCCAGTGTTGTTAGAACTGAGTCCAGTGTTCAGGAGTGGAGAAGCCAGGTCTGGTTAGGATACCATTGTCTCTTAGACCCTTAAAACTAGCAAACTCTGGCTGCTGTATTGATGTGTGCTGACAATTCTGCTCTTGTACCAGCTATTCCTTTGTCATGGGCACTCAACAAATGTTCATTCTGTACTTATGTGTCCAAATGACGTAGGACAGTGTACCATGTACCAGGAGGCACAGAGACTTAATTGGTCTTAGATAACCCTGCTAGGATGTCTCAACTGAGTTGGAAGGTTGTAATAAGGAACAAAAAGCCGTAATAGCAAATATAAACATACGGGTAAAAAGATGAGTGCCCAGAAGAGGAAGAGATCACTTTGAAAAAAGAAAAATCTTGGAACTGGAAAAAAGGCTCAGCAGTTAAAGAGTGCTTGTTTTTTCTGAGGCCCCAAGTTTGATTCCCAGCACCTACCTGGTGGCTCACAACCGCTTGTCCAACACCTTCTCTGGCCAGTGTGGACACCAAGCATGTACATGGTGCACCAGTATATGCCCAAGCAAAACACATCTTTAAAATTTTAAGGAAAAAAAAAAAAAAAAACAAGAAAATCTTTAAGGAAATAGTCCTTGAACCCTTTTGACAGGATTGGAGGGAAGTGATGCAGGTCTTTGGGGGTAAGAGCCCTGGTGAGGAGAAGCAAGCCAGGCTGGGCGCCCAAGGTCCAAGCTGATCTTACCTGTGTTCCCTGTGCTGTGTGTAGTAGTAGCAAAAGTGGAGATTGTAACAAACCATGCTACCAGGCATGGTCCAAGTATCTCACCTGTGTCTTTGCATTCAATGTAGTGAGCACAGGAATTGAGGGTCACTTGCCTTACTTTACATAGAAAGAGGCTCATGGGTTTTTATTATTCATCTATTTATATTACATCCTGACCACAGCACCCTCCCCCATCCTCCCCTTCCAGTCCCTCTCCACAATACCCCCCACAACCCTCCCCTTCCATCTCCATCCAGGAAAGGGCAGGTATCCTAAGAGTATTCATAAAACACAGCATATCAAGTTGTAGTAAGACTAAGCACCTCCCCATGTATTGAGAATGGACACAGTGACCCAGTATGAGGAGTAGGGTCCCAAAAGCCAGTAAAAGAGTCAGGGACAGCCCCTGCTTCCACTGTTAGGAGTCCCACAAGAGTACCAAGCTACACAACTGTAACATATATGCAGAGTGCCTAGTTCAGTCCCATGCAGCAGACTCCCTGGTTGTAGGTTCAGTCTCTCTGAGCCCCTATGAACTCAGGTTAGTTGATTCTGCGAGCCTTCCTGTGGTGTTCTTGACCCCTCTGTCCCCTACACTCCTTTCTCCTCCTAATGTTTGACTGTTGGTCTCTGCTTCTGCCTCCTCGGTTACTAGATGACACCTCTCTGATGACAATTGGGTCAGGCACCAATCTAGTCACAGGAGTTGGTCAGTTCTTCTATTGCTAGAAGTCTAAGCTGGACTACTCCCCATAGACTCCTGGGAGATTGTGCTGTGGCAGGCTTCCAACCAACCCCAAAATGCCTCCCTGTGCAGTCCCCCTCAGCACTCTCCCCTTCCATGCCACCCCAACCTGATAGTTGCCATCCCCATCTGCCTCAGTCCACTCGTGAAATCTCTTCTATTTCCCCTTCCCGGGAGATCTGAGTATCCCCCAAGAACTCTCCTTGTTACCTAGTCCCTCTGGGTCTGTGGATTATAGCATCATTATCCTTTATTTTACAGCTAATGAGTGAGTACAGACCATGCTTGTCTCTATCAGTCTGGGATACCTCACTCAGGATTTTTTTCTAGTCCCATTCATTTGAGGCTCAGTGGGTGACTGATACATAAGGACTCTGTGTCCTGCCAATCTTGACCATGAGAACTGATACAAAGCAGGCAACATTCTTTATCTCCTCATCTACACTAAGTTGAACATGACCTTTCCTTGAAGATTGTCCTTCTGAGAACGCTGCCTGGTGAGCATGTGATTGGGTGTTGAGGTAAGCCTCATTCTCACTCCTATCTTGAGGACCCACTTCCGACTTTGCCTCAACCTTGACAAAGTCAGGAAACTAGTAATGTCTCTGTAGATCAAGCTTGAACTCTGAAGAAAGGAATCAAGTCTTTTGTGCCCTGCTCCATCCACTCCCATGTTCACTTCCAGTCTGTAGGATGTCAGTAAAGACCCTTCTCCAGGTTTGCTGTGATGAACTCTGCATGTGTAGGTGCTTCCTAAGTAGTTATCTCCTTAGACATCTTCTCACAGTCACAGCCCCTTTCTATGTAAAGTAAGGCAAGTGACCCTCAATTCCTGTGCTCACTACATTGAATGCAAAGACACAGGTGAGATACTTGGACCATGCCTGGTAGCATGGTTTGTTACAATCTCCACTTTTGCTACTACTACACACAGCACAGGGAACACAGGTAAGATTAGGCGGTTCCAGCCTGGGAGGCTTCCAGATCCTTAGGGCTCTCTGTTCCCACATTCTAGAAGCTTCAGATAACTTAGGTTAGTTAGCTTTGTCGCTGTTCTCTGACAGACTGTCATCTGTCATTATGCCTCCCTCTGATTGCCCACTCCACCCTCAGTTTGCCTCTTTTAATCAGCAGTCAGCCAGGAACTTGTTCACAGTGTGTCTAAAATTAAAGTAATTTTGTTCTTTCTTTTACAATAGTTGAGATTCAGCTGTTTTAGGAATACACAACCCTGGAACAGACCTGGCTAGGGTGGGATGAAGGAAAAACAGATGACACAGAAAGCTGGGATTGTGCTCTGCTTCTCAGCTGGAGAAACTGGATCCCTGGAAGCTTGGGTGTTTATTACAGTGTGGAATAGAGATGAATCATTACATACCACTGGATGAGCAGGCAGGCTGCTCTCCATAGCAGTAGTCTTTGGGGGAGAGGGAGGGCATCTTCAGGCCATAAATATGAGGGAGAGAGAGAAAGCTGTGGTGGACATTTTCTGCACACTGTCGGCATTTGATCCCAAGAAAGGCTTTGCCATCCTTCTGAGTCTGAGGCTATGTGATCATTGACATGGCTGAGCTTATGTCAACATACATTGACTCAGGACTCCACTCACTCAGGGCTTCCTCTGTACCCTGAAGTAAAATAAAATTACTTTAATTTTAGACACACTTGTTTAAAAATCTTTACAGGCCTCTGGAAAACTGTGGCCATTCGCATTCGTGCTAATTTAGCCTTTGAGCTGATGCTTTAGTGTTGAAGCAAAAGCTTGAAAAAGTGGCCTCCTACCACTCCTTCCAGTAACTCCCATGAGTAATGGAGACATGCCCGCATTGTTCACTCATGTGAGTAACAGAGAGACATGCCCACAGTGTTCACTCCCTTGAGTAACAGAGAGACATGCCCACAGTGTTCACTCCCATGAGTAACAGAGAGACATGCCCACAGTGTTCACTCCCTTGAGTAACAGAGAGACATGCCCACAGTGTTCACTTCCTTGAGTAACAGAGAGACATGCCCACAGTGTTCACTCCCATGAGTAACAGAGAGACATGCCCACAGTGTTCACTACTGTAAGTAGTGGAGAAACATGCCCACATTGTTGGCTTTGTCTCTTGTACCAACTGCAAGTTCAGAGCTCCAAGCTTAGTGGAGTTTAAAAATATTCCTATTATGTACTGTCAATGTATGTCAGGAGTTAGGCAGTTACTCAGTATGGCTGATTTTATATTGCAGTCATTACTGGTGTGAACAAGTAGGACACAGCTCTCAGGTGGCTGACATCACCAGCTTATGGGCAGGAGGTCTCAGTTCTTCCCACACTGCTGTCCCTAGGCCTCAAGTGGTTAGCTTCCACAGCAGCCCTCTCCTGAAGAGAGCTTTGGAAGATTGCCTCAGGTCAGGAGGCATCACCTTCACCAGATTCTCTTTCTCGGAAGACAACCTCGAGACAAGGGATACAAAATCAGACCTCAACTTTTGGAACCGAGCATAGCAAAGAATCTGTAGACATATTATTGGGGGATAGGGACATACATACAGTATATGTGTGAAGGTCAGAGAACACACTGCAGGACTCGGTTCTCATTGTACAATTCGAGTTTCAGGGATGGAAGCTAGGTCATCAGACTTGGCAGCAAGCACTGTACCCACCGAGCCATATTGCTAGCTCTGGAAACATAATTTTAAATGTTCCCTATTTTGTAATATTTCATTGTGCACCATGGTATAGATTCAGATTTCCTTAGCCATACCCTATTGAATAAGTGCGTATCTTATTCTCCTAAGCAGTTTTGCAGTGATCTTACATATACATCATTAGCAGCTTGAGCTAGGATTTAGCTAGATTCCTAGATGTAGGATTTGGGAGTCAGTAGTTGTTAGAGTGTAAGGACCAGATTTCATATAACAAAAAAAGCATGAATATGTTCAAACCTATGTAACAGTGCAGCTCTTAGAAAAAAGGTTTAAATGTTCAGTGCAAAGAGATGTTGGAAGACATATGCATGGAGTAGTTACATAAAAGTGAAACCACGGAGAATAGACCTGTATGGTATAGAAACCCTACCAAGTGAAATAGTGTAAAAAAGCCCTTAGTTTATGACCTGAGAGGGAAGCAGGTAAGGGTACACTTGCACCTTGGGACTTTATTGACAGACTCTCTTAGGGTTACAATTGCTGTGATAAAACTCCATGATCAAAGTAACTTGGAGAGGAAAGGGTTTATGTGGCTTACACATTGCAGTCCATCACTGAAGAAAGTAAGGACAGGAACTCAAGCAGGACAGGAATCTGGAAAACAGGAGCTGAAGCAGACTGGACGGACAGGTGCTGCTTACTGACTTGTTCCTCATAGCTTGCTTGGCCTGCTTTGTTACAGAACCCAGAACCATCAGCCCAGGGATGGCACTCCCCACCTGAGCTGGGTCCTCCCCCATCAATCAGTGATTAAGAAAATGCCCTTCAGGCTTGCCTACAACCCATCTTGAGAGCTTGTTTGGAGGTTCTAGCAGGGGAGCGCAGCTACTCCTATACCCTTGACCGAAGACCTCCTCTATTCAGGGAAGGTCGTCCTCTTCGACTGAGCGTGCAGCTTCGGGAGGGACGCACATGGAGAGGTGAGGGAGGAAGGGGACACCTGCCTAGCCAGCCAGATCAGCCAAATCAACCCTGGCGATCAATGGGGTGACAGATGTCGCAGCCAGATCGCCCACATACGCCTACAACCCATCTTATGAAAACGTTTTTGTAATCGAGGTTCCCTCAGATAACTCTAGCTTGTGTCAAGTTGACATAAAAGTATCTAGAACACAGACTGATGAGAGCACTATAATCCTAAGTGATTTGACACTGAGCTTTTAAACTTCTGGTGTTTGTGACAGGTATTCCTGTGTGTTACTGATGCTGCCTGTAGTGCCTGTCAGGGAAATCAGTGTCCGAGTGAGCATTTCACATGGGCTCTCAAGTGGGCTCTCAATGCTGAACTAGATGTTTAAATGGCATGGGCACTAGGCTTGCAGGACTAAATCCTGCTAGCCCTCCTCTAGGTCTGTGACAGAGATCACACAAACTTGAAAATATGAAGACCACCTGGCATGGTGTCTGGCTCACATAGGCTGCTGCTGTCTGAAATCCAGTATTTCTAGAAATATTAAGCATGTGTGTGTTTTAGTGTCTCAAGGTTTCGTTTTTCCTTTGTCTTTCAGGGAAAATATTGGGCAATAAGTATTAAAGTTTCTAGTGCCAGAGTCGGCCCAGGTGGCTTATGCCTATAACCCAGGATTCACAAGGCTGAGGCAGGAGGATTGTCAAGAGTCCAAGGTTACCCTTTACATAGTGTTTCAGGTCAGCCCAGGCTACAGAGTGAGGCTGTTGTCTTTAAAACAACAATTACTAGCATCAAAACTGGGCATGGGACCATGCCCATAGTCTGGGTACTCAGGAGACTGGAGCAAGAGGATTCTAAATTCGAGGTCAGCCTGAGCAAGTTCCAGGCCAACCTTAGCTACATAGCAAGACCCTGTCTCAAAAAAAACAAAACAAGAGAGAGCAGGACGTCCGTCTTCAGGTCGCAGTGATTGTGGTGTTGAGAATTAAAATGGGCAATGTTGAGAAAGGCAAGATTTTTGTTGAGAAGTGTGCCGAGTGCCACATGGTGGAAAAGGGAGGCAAGCATAAGACTGGACCAAATCTCCATGGTCTGTTAGGGAGGAAGACAGGTCAGGCTGCTGGAGTCTCGTACACAGAGATGCCAACAAGAACAAAGGCATCACCTGGGGAGAGGAGACCCTGATAGGGTATTTGGAGAATCACAAAAAGTACATCCCCAGAACAAAAATGATCTTTGCTGGAATTAAGAAGAAGGGAGAGAAGGCGGACCTAATAGCTTATTTTAAAAAGGCTACTAATGAGTAATTCTGCTGCCTTATTTATTACAAAACAAATGTCTCATGACTTTTAAGGTGTACCCTAATTTAATTCATACACCAAAATTCAGATCATGAATGGCTAATAATGTTTTTGTTGGACAGTCCTGATTTAACTAAAACTGTGACTCATAGTAAAGTGGATACTATTCTTTTTTAAAATTAAAAAAAAAAAAGGAGGGAGGGAGGAAGGAAAGAAGGAAAGAAATGTCTGCAGTGAACGGGAACCATTGCCAGGATGCTCCAGTGTGTGGCTGTTGCCCCCAGGGGCAGCTTTGTGACGTTTTGAGCAGACACTGTTTTGCTGACTGGCTCTGTGTTATGGTGCTCTGAGCTTGTTGATGACCACATTCTTTTGTGGCAGCCGCATATTGCACATGCCTCTTCTGTGTTTAGGCCGTAATCTGCTGTGACCGAGTGGCAGCACCATCTGCATAGCCTGTGACTGCATAGCCTGTGAAATTGCTAGTACAGTGTGAACAGTGTTGTCTCAGGCACGATGTCTCCCTCATCTTAGTCCTGCAGAGACTCGGGTATGAGAGAGATCACTGGCAGTGCCTGTGTGGGCTCCCTGATGGGAGCAGCTCTTAGTGTTTCTTATATGCAGATTCAGGGAACATCTGTGTGCTTGGTGCATACCTCCCTGAACTTGATACCTTAAGTAATTGAGCATGTTTGTGTTGTAATGTTTTATTTTATGTGAACTGGTCTTTTGCCTGCATATATGTCTGTATGAGGGTGTCAGAACACCTGGAACTGGAGTTACAGTTTTGAGCTGCCATGTGGGTGCTGGGAATTGAACCTTGGTCCTCTGGAGGAGCAGCCAGTGCTCTTAACCACTGAACCATCTCTCCAGCCGCCTTAGCCTAAATGCTATTCACAGGTTTCATCATTCCAGCCAGGAGCATGTTAAAGCACTGAGCAGTGGTATACCTCCTCGCCCATTCCAACCAAGACTTTCTGGCTCTTTGGCACTGCTATCCCTTGTGACTAACTTCACGGCATGGCTTCCACACTTGTGACCCTCTTTATGCCTTTGCTTTATCTGTAAATGGGCTCACAACTACCTCAGAAACTTGGGAAAATTACAGATGTTTGTAAAATATGTGGAACAGTCTTTATAGAGAGGACATAGACTCAGCTTTGCCAGCTCATGCCAGGCCGCAGCTTAATAAAAGATACTGGCCTTTCAGTTATGTTAGCTTGACAGACCACTATAGAAGGAGGGACAGAACACTCTGGCAGTGACTCTTTCCCAGTGGTCAAATGAAGGAGCCTGAGGGCACATGGCAGTCCCAAGGACCACTACTCAGGGCCCAGAGCCACAAGGACAGGGTGGGTCTTGGGTCACATTTATATATAGTCTGCATATTTATATCACTTTCTATGTAAGAATCCTTCCCATTGCCTTATAGTATGTTTTCTAATTTCCTACAGAAAGAATTTAGATTCAGCTTGTAAATTGGAAAATAAAAACTACCAGCATTAGAATGACAATGCCTAAAAAAGGGAGAAACTGTTTCCTTTCTATCCCATCTAGAAAAGCCATTGCCAGCATGGTAGAAAAATTTTTAGTTATGTAGTCTCTCTCTGTCTCTGTCTCTCTCTCTCTCTCTCTGTCTGTCTCTCTGTCTCTGTCTCTCTGTCTCTATCTCTCTCTCTCTCCTCTCTCTCTCTCTCTCTCTCTCTCTCTCTCTCTCTCTGTGTGTGTGTGTGTGTGTGTGTGTGTTTTGTTTTTTGGGAGTTTTTTTGGTGTTTTTTTTTTTTTGGTTTGTTGTTGTTTTGTTTTGTTTTTTTGTTTTCAAGACAGGGTTTCTCTGTAGCTTTGGAGGCTGTCCTGGAACTAGCTCTTGTAGACCAGACTGGCCTCAAACTCACAGAGATCCGCCTGCCTCTGCCTCCCAAGTGCTGGGACTAAAGGGGTGTACCCCCATTGCCCAACCTTTTTTATGTTGTTTTTTTTTTTTAATCAGATTTTCAGTTCTGTGTTCTCACTGTCAAATAATTTGAATTGAGAAGAATTTCTAGAACAAGTCTATGTACTCACAGTAAGAAGGCCTTTGGCTTTTAAGGAGTGTCTCTGGGCTTGCCAATATTTCTTGGCAGGGTAAGAGTAGGTTGCACTCTGAAGAGTGATTCTCCGGGACTTCATTTCCTTTTAGTTCTAGGAACTCAACATTTTAATTTTATTCAAGATTTCAAGCTACAAACCATGCTTAATCAGCTGCCTCAGAATAACACAGGCACCAGAACCTTCTGGCTATGTTGGAAATAGCACCATGTTTTTAACAACTGTAATGGATAGAAAGCTACGACTGCACATTAAAGTAATTGAGCTTTTAAAAATTGTATGCAAGTTTTAAGTGTTCATTTGATGCCCTGAGGAAAACAAATTGCTCCTCTTCAGTCTTTTGTGACTTGGTTACTGGTAAGGACAGTTGCTCATCACAGCAGCCACCCTGCACTGAGGCAGCCGAAGCTACCCAGGCATAGGGTCAGCTGAAGCAACTGATTCACAGAGCAACAGTGGCTCTGTCAGACAGTGGCTTCTTCTGTAGCTGAAGCTTGCCTTAGCTAAGGGGTACCTTCGGAAATGGGAGACAGGCTTCACTGAGTGAACTTGGCAGTGCAGTCTGTCATAGGCTTGATGGGTAACATTACCTCAGCTAATGCTCTCAGCCCTTGTTCAGCACTTTACAGGCACAGGACAGTGGCTCTCAGAGACATTAAGTGGCTCTGAGTTCTGCTTCCTGTGGCTGGAACTAACTGGATAGAGGAGTGAAATCTGATCGAACCAGTGGAAGCCCCAAACACAAGCATGTGCACATGGGAATCTGCCCTTTGACACTGCGGCTGCTGGAAGGCATATGGATGGGACTGTTACTGAGTGCTCCCTTCCCTTAGGCTGTGATGATGTCCAGTGATCTCACATTTGGACTAAATTCATCTCCCTGTGACTGTGGAAATCTGTACAGCCACTGGTACCAGTTACGTAGCTGCAGGGACTGTTTCACTACCACTGAAGGGGGCCCTGAAGCCAGGACATAGCTTTCGAGGGTTGCCTAAACCAGCATCGAGAATGGAGGGGAGATGAGCATGTCAGCAGACCAAGAGGTGGCTTCCCTGGGCACTCTAGCAGTCTGCTGGTAGCGGTCAAGAACTTCTTGGCTATTAGAAGTGTAAGCAGTTTTAGGGCAAAAGTGCCATCTCTGGGAGTCACAATGGACACAAGTTGGCCACCCATCCCAACCTAATGTTTAAAGTGGTGTTGGGATGAGAGGGATTTGCTTACTGCACTAGGAGGAGCAGAAAGTCTGGGAGGGAGAGGGAACTGGGATTGATACGTAAAATAAGATTGTTTCTAATTTAAATAAAAAGAAAAGAAAAGAAAAAAATAGCTACTACCTCATGGAGAGAACACAGTAGAGAAGGTTGTGAGCCAGAAGGTGCACCGGGATTTAAGAACTGGGTGTGGAGAAGCAGGGCCCGGAAAACCAGCCTGTACAGTTAAGCTTGAAATACTCAAGTCTTCTAAGACTAGTTGTGGAAGACAGGATGGTGACATATGGAGTCATAATTTCTCTTTATAACAGCAACAGAAGGAATGATGACCTTGGTGCTGACAGGGCAAGAAGGCCCACCCAGTGATGAATTTTCTCCATCTTTACTGTTTATGAGGAGAAAATGGGCAGCAGGGACGGAGAGCCAACACAGAAATTAACAACATGGTCTTCTGAAGTCAAAGGTGCATCACTGGTCTCCACCCACACACGTGTGTGCAATGTAAGAACAGTGCAGCTCAAGAGCTTCAGTGGTAGCATTTGGATGTTAGTGTGGAAGGACTTAGTCCTGGTCACATGGAGTGTTCACTCCCTCAAGGGAAGTACCTACTGAATAAGACATACAGGAGACATTTGTTGTTGGGAGTTTTTCTTAAGGACACTGACATCTCTGTCTGTCCCTTTTTCACGTACACAATATTTCATATCAAAAAATATGAACTGGGCATGAGCTGAGGTGTTGGTACTATAAACCACCACTTCGGAACTGGCTTTATGAGATTTGCAGCTCTCAGAAACACATCCTTCCACCTGTGGGCCCCTATCACCATCACAAAATGACCACCTAACTGTGGTGGTGTTGCATTCCCAGAGTCACCACCTGGGAATGTTACAGGGAGAGTTGTTTCCCCCTGTAAAGAGTAACTCTGCTTGCTCTTATCCTACTGTGGCTTGGACATCTGCAACTACTGGCTGTCCTCAGAGTCCTTGAGACAACGAGGCAGAGAACCTTAAACTTAAAAACCTTTTCACTTTCATATTCAGGGCGTATTCCTCTAGACAAGGGATGATTTATTACAGGTTATAAGGGGACCTGTAAATCCAGCACTCAGGAAGGCTGCAGTGTGATTGCCACAAGCCTAAGGCCAGCCTGGGCTACATAGCAAGACCCTGGCTCCAGAAAACAAGCGAAAAAAAGTATCTTTTAAACACCTAAAACTTAGCCGGGCTGTGGTGGTGCCTGCCTTTAATCCCAGCACTCAGAAGGCAGAAGCAGGCAGAGCTCTGTGAGTTCAAGGCCAGCCTGGAGAAATAAAACAAAATAAAAACTTAAATTGTAATAGGAAGCGTGGTGCAGCATTCATATTCAGACATGGCTCAGTCTTACAGGTTTATATTTTTTATATCCTTATGAAACTTCCTAGCTATGTAAATATAGGCCTGGTTTTGTTGACATCTTGAGTACCATTGTTGGCACAACTGTCTTGCTGCTGCCCTTGTTAGACAGTGTGTGAGATCTTTTACTCTGGATTCTAACAATTCAATTCTTGGCTTTTTTTTTTTCAGAGACTATCACCATGGCTTCCAACCAGACCAATGAGGTTAACAGCAGCACCGTAACTGCAGGACTGCCGAGAAATGTCACAAGTGTCACTGTGAAACCTACAACTATTGCTAAAATATCAACACCAGTAGTCTCACCACACATAACTTCCACTGTCTCAAAGTCTACACCCAAAGCAAGTGATTCTCCAAACTCAACCCATACGTCAGCATCCATGATGACTACAGGCCACAGTAGTTTAAAGACATCTATAACGAGTATGTATTACAATTACTGTGCTGTAAATCAGTTGTTAAATGCCACGTTAAAGCCAGCATTCCATTCTGCAAAAACATAGAAACTTCATGTGCCCAAATTTTCCCTCATCCCTTCAGCATTCTTACATAGACAGTCAGACTTCAGAACATGCACTGTCTTAAATACAAACATGTTTTGTTTCCTTTTAGTAACAGCAACTATTCATCCTGACAAAAGTAAAGGATCAAAGTTTGACACCGGCAGCTTTGTTGGAGGAATAGTGTTAACCCTGGGAGTTCTATCTGTTCTCTACATTGGATGCAAAATGTATTATTCAAGGAGAGGCATTCGGTATCGAAGCATGTAAGTTTGTCCATTCTACATAGCTTTATCATGACTGTACCAGAGTCAGACCATGGGGCTCTCAAGGACAGACTTGTGCTATGCTCATGTGCAGACTTGTGCTTACAAACGAAAGCACACCTGTAAGCACGGCTGTGCTTTCCCTGGCATCAAAGCCTGCTTTACCCACATGTAGCAAACGCATTTGAGTTTTTGCTTTTACCATGCATCATAAGAAATGACATACCAGGTCTCATCAGCCTAGTGACTTACTTCACATGCTCTGTATATGTCTGTGGTACCAAAAAGTATTTTTGGTATAAACATGGTTCTAACTTTTTGTGACAGACACAGACACAAAAGAAATTCCTGTTTAATTTTCCCTGGTAATAGTAGTTCCTGTATGCATAGCTCTGTAAGCCATGTATAGTGTTCTATGACTTGATCATAGACTTTAAAGTTGCTAGAGTTGCCTAACTTCCTAATTTTACCCTTTATGGGTTAATTTTTCCCTCATGTGTACATGACCAGATAATGGCATGTGCCCTAAGAAAAGTCACAGGGATTTGACTATGGGCCTGCTTGGCAATGTTAACACTGCAATGTACTGGGTATGCATAAAACTTAATGCTGAGCAGCAAAAGTTAATTTTGATTGTGAAAATGGAAATTGTTCTAGTGTTACCTTCCTTACAAACAATAATTTTACAGTAATTAAAATTTTCTATATCTTACAGTGATGAACATGATGCCATCATTTAAGGTACCCCCAACCTTGGCCAAAGAAAGAAGAGATTACAGCCCTATCAATTAGTTTGGTTTATATTAGCTCAAAATATTATTTTCTTGGAAATAGTATAAGCAAGCCATTTATAAAATGAACAGTGTGTTCCATGAATATCTGGAAATCCCTCATTACTAAAGGTAAAGGGTGTGGTTTGGGCAGTTCAGTGAATATTTGGAACTCACAGATAATTTATCCAGTGATTATATTTGCTCTAGAAAGCTGTAGCAAGACAAGGCCTGTCTTTGGGAGTATGCGCATGGCACTGATTGTCACTGAGGGGCAGGATCCCATGCAGTTGTGGAGCCTGCCACAGCACTCCATTTTCTGTCTTTATTGATCACATAAAAACCTGAATGCCATTCAGAACTGGGTGTGCCCTAATTAACACCTTGAGCTCCACAGCTCAGCTAACCAGCTCAACTTAAGGAAGAGTCAGCATTTTAGGGTTTAAAGTCAGGGTTGATCTAGAGAGAACTTACACTCTGACACAGCCCTCACAACACCATGTTCATGTTAAAGGCCACCAGAGCACTGTGGAGTGTGGACTTTACTATCCATGTCGATGTTCCTTCCGCTCTGTATGATTTAGACAAGCTGCAGTGCCTGATACGCTTCTCAAAAGATGCAGCAGCAGGCCTGGCATTGTAGGAAAACACAACTGCTGCCAGGGAAACCTGTCAAAGCACCTGAAACCACCGTTCACAGGCAGTTGTCAATTTGAGTTGTAGTGAATGTTTTTTAGGCACTTTATAGCTGCTTTCCATATGTAGAAATTTGTAATGGAATGCAAAATACCTTTTTTAAGTCCCCATTATATGATTTCCAAATCAGTGTTAGGAGTCTACATTGATGGCAAAATACTGTTTTCTAAAGCAGGGACTGTGAAGCCCCCAGGCCACTAAACCCACAGGGTGGAGATGCTGTAGTTTTCACAGTGTCAACTTACTCAGATTTGAGAAAATGACTTTTATACTAACCTATATTTTGGAGTAAATTCCAGCTTCCTTATCCCCATGCCAGTCCTCATCCTGGAAAGGGAGCTGCATCTTGGTGTTTGCAGGAAAAGCAGCATCCGGTCACCCTAGCAGCCCATATTCTCTGTGGTATTTAGTTCTATAGTTTGTATTCCAGGTCAAACTCAGGGTCACGTTTAACAAAGGAGGTATTTAGTTACAAAATACTAATATAATATTTCTATTGTAGAGGGCCAAAATAAATTATAGCAATTTCTGAAAGTGTATAAATAAGCCAAAAATATCCTAATGAGTGCACACCTGTTACAGTTAAAAAAAATAAGTGTAACTTTTGTAATCTGCTTCTAGTTTTCAAAAAGCACAAACTAGCAAGAATTTTTTATATAAATAAGAATCATTTCTACTTGCTGTATGTTAGGGCCAACATGGAATACTCAGCTCTGTATTAGTGCAGAGAGGAGGGAGGAAGTTCTAGGAAATGGAACATGAGGTTAGATTAGTTTCAAGGCTGGGCTGATGGGAAACCAATGCTTTCTTGTTGGCCGCTTGTCTTCAGAATATAGTTTAGGTTTAACATGTTTTTGTTTGCTGCATCCCTGGTCCTTCAGTGCCAGCCGAAGATGCCCTTGACTGCCTGTAGCTCTAGCACTTTGAAGATGGAAACCACTTTCTTAAAGCACTGTCTTTATGTGCCTCTTAGTTTCTGCTCATTTGGGGGGTTAAAAGTAATGTTGTTAAGGCTTTTCTAATTTGTTACTTTCAAATGCCAGGACCTTTGTTGAAGGGATTTCTTTTTAATCTGCCGGAATTGACCACATGTCTTCTGAGACTGGCTTAAGCAAATGCTCATCTTTGCTAGCTTTCCTATAGTGTGTGTGTGTTAAAATAGCACATCTTAGATGTTCAGGTGGACACCAGGCTAAGCTACTCTAGCTTTAAATTTTACTTTGGTAATTCCATAAAAGGAAGAGAAATGAGAGTTGGCAACATATTTTATGGTGTGATAATTTTGTATCTTCAGGGGAAAGATTAGCCAACTCTTGTTACCCATTTTTCTATAATGACCAATTTTGGTATTTTGTTGTTACTAAGATGTATTTTTAGAATAAAATTCATTCTCCATTCAAAATTTTTAGTGCTTTATTGAATGTGTGCAGAGGTTTTATTTATCCAGTATATAATCCTGTTGCTTGCACAGTAAAAGCCTGCTTTTACTCGTAGGCCATACCTTGAATTGTTTAGTCTCACAACAAAAATGTCTACTTCTCGGCACAGACTTTGAAAGTTTGCCATTGGAGTCTCAATATTCTTGGGTGCAGTTTCTTTTGCAGCAGATAAGCAACCATCGGTTTCCACCAGAGGCTGCACCCCATGGCCACATTCACACACCACAAAGCAGACAGTTTACTCCAGGAACCAGGTGCCATCTCTCCTGACCCTGCACAAACTCACAACACACCAGACCTAAGCTCTGATGCTGCACCGTGGACCCTCAAGCCATGTGTACATTTAACCTGCCAGCCCAGCTGTCAGGGAGACTAAGGCCTTGCTTCAAACCCCAGCTCTAGGCCTAGACATCCAACATCAGTGCTGCTATCTTAAACAGCCACTGTAAGGTGCCTATTTACTAATACCAGCTCATGTGGTCACCAGACGTCACCTTTACCCGACAGCCACTGTAGCCAGGTGCGTATCACATGCTGTTGCTCCCAATTCTTGGCTGCTTCACAGGTGGTACCTAGATACTGTCATGACCTTGTCACAGGGGCCCTGATCTAGAACCTATGCTTCAGTCTCTGGACCCATAGCCTCTCCACAGGCACCCTTCAGATACTGGTGACATCACCTGAAAGCTGGACCCAGTGCCTTGAAAAGCCTTAGTGATGACCTCTGTGGTACAAAATGGCTCCAGCAGATATCACAAGTGAAGACCCACGAAACTGAGCTACTCACAGTACAGAGGTCTGGAGACCTTAAAATGTCTGCCAAAACTATGTCAGCCACCAGCTGTCCCCTCCCGTGTGCCAGGCCATCACACCTCTCACCAGTGCCTTTTCTTCCTCTTCCTTCCTTCCTTCCTTTCTTCCTTCCTAAATGCAGTCTAGCATTCCCCTAGTTACACTGCGGGAATGCTCAAGGAGGGAGCCATCTGGCTTTAGAATGGGCATCAGGAAGATGAGGCATTTACGGCGACAGCTGCTACACTACTGCTAGTGGGTACATGACATGAGAGGATGAATTATGACAAGCAATAGAAATGGCAAGAGGTGTGGTAAAAGTCCAGAGTAGTTTACACAAAGTTAGTTCCTAAATTAACCACTGGGTTATATAATATATAACAGCCAATGGGAACACAAGATAAAACACTAAAGCATATTACCGCTGCTGGCATAGAAGATGACCCAGTCATGGGAGACAGCCGGCGGATTTGCAGCACCTAAATAAGAACACAATTCTTGACTGTGTACACAGTGCTGGAGTTTGGATTCCCAGTCCCCACATAAGAGCTGGGGTGGCAGTGCACACCCATAACCCCAGTGCTGGGGAGCAGAGACACAGGAAGTCCCTGGGGCTTGTGGCCAGCCAGTCTACCCAAAAAAGGTGAGCTCTAGGTTCAGTGAGAGACCCTGCCTCAAAAAGAAGATGGACAGTGGTAGAGGAAGGTCATCCAAAAGTAGCTTCCCACCTTTACATACACATGCGCAGATGAATACACACCATTGAATAGATTTAAACAATACTCAGCTTCATGCCACCTTCATGTAAGCAACTCACTTCGCTTTTAAAGACAAAGTGTACAAGTGTGGGGATGGAAAAAGATACTTGTGTATGAAAAAAAACCAAAAAGACTGCATTTAGATAAATTAAACAAGTTAAAAACCATATGCTGGTGAGGATGTGGAGAAAGGGGAACACTCCTCCATTGCTGGTGTGAATGCAAATTTAATACAGCCACTTTGGAAGTCTGTATGACAGTTTCTCAGGAAAATGGGAATCAGTCTACCTCAAGATCCAGCAATTCCGCTCTTGAGCATATACCCAAAAGAAGCACATTTATACCACAAGGACATTTGTTCAACCATATTCATAGCAACATTAGTTGTAATATCCAGAACCTGGAAACAACCTCGGTGTCCCTCAACTGAAGAATGGATGCAGAAAATGTGGTGCATTTACACAGCAGGGGAAAAACAACGGAATCTTGAAATTCACAGGCAAATGGATGGAACTAGAAGAAACCATCCTGAGTGAAGTAACCCAGTCACAGAAAGACAAACATGGCATGTACTCACTTGTATATGGATTTTAGACATAGAGCAAAGAATTTGCAGCCTACAATCCACAACCCCAGGGAAGCTGGGAAACAAGGAGGACCCTGAGAGAGAGATACATGGTCCCCCAGAGAAGGGGAAAGGAACAAGATCTCCTGAGCAAATTGGGAGCATGGGAAGAGGTGGGGGGAGCTAGGAAAAAAAGAGGGAAGAAGGGGGGGGAAACATGAGGGATGAGGAAGATCAAGTTGGGGGAATAATAGAGAGCAAGAAAATAGATACCTTAACAGGGGGAGCCATTATAGGTTTAAAGAGAAATCTGGCACTAGAGAAATGTCCAAGGATCCAGAAGGATGACCCCAACTAACAATTTAAGCAATAGTGGAGAGGCTACCATAAATGCCCTTCCCTATAGTGAGATTGATGACTACCCTAAATGCCATCCTAGAGCCTTCATCCAGTAGCTGATGGAAGCAGAAGCAGAGAGCCACAGCTAAGCACTGAGCTGAACTCTTGGAATCCAGTTGTAGAGAAGGAGTGATGAGCAAAGGGGACAAGACCAGGCTGGGAAACCCCACAGAAACAGCTGACCTGAGCAAGTGGAAGTTCATAGACCCCAGTCTGACAGCTGGGGAACCAGCATAGGACCGAACCAGGCCCCCTGAACGTGGGTGTCAGTTGTGACGCCTGGGTAGTCTATGAGGCCTCTGGCAGTGGAACCAGTATGTATCCCTAGTGCACAAATGGACTTTGGGAGCTCCTTCCCTCTAGAGGGATATATCTCAGCCTAGATACACGGGGGAGAGCCTAGATCCTGCCCCAAATGATGTGACAGACTTTGATGATTCCCCCATGGAAGGCCTCACCTCCCACCTAGAGAGTGGATGGGGAGTGGGATGGGTTGGCAGGAACTGGAGGGAGCGGGAACTGGGATTGGTATGTAAAATAAGATTGTTTTAATTTATATAAAAATTATTTTAAAAACATAAAAGGTCAGTGTATGGGTCAGTTTGTCAAGGGGGTCCATGTGTAAAACACATGTGTTATAATATTTAATGCCACACTCAACAATGGCAAGTATCAGACAGAAAGTCAGCAAGGACTTAAACAACATAGTAGACCAAAAAGGCCAAAAGTATAGTAACAAAGCAGACCTGAAAGTCTATAATAGTACCTGTATATTTAAGAAAACAAGATCTAAAATAACACACTGCAAAATAGGGAAAAAAAGGTGTGCAAATAATGCATGTGATAAAATTAAATATTCAAATTTATAAGGAACTCAACAGTAAGAAAATATTAAAAATGGAAAAATATATGGAACAGACATTTTTTAAAGGGTGCATACAAATGCCCTAAATGTTCATGGAAAAACCTGGCGCATGCCACACTGCAGTGGAGTCCCACGTCACTAACCGCAGTGGAATCCCACATCACTAACCACAGTGGAGTCCCACGTCACACCACAATGGAGTCCCACGTCACACCACAGTGGAGTCCCACGTCACACCACAGTGGAGTCCCACGTCACACCACAGTGGAGTCCCACTTCACTAACCACAGCGGGGTCCCATGTCACACCTCAGTGAAGTCCCACGTCACACCTCAGCAGAGTCCCACGACACACCACAGTGGAGTCCCACGTCTCTAACCACAGTGGTGTCCCATGTCACTAACCGCAATGGAGTCCCACGTCACACCGCAATGGAGTCCCATGTCACACCACAGTGGAGTCCCACCTCACCTGCCACGTGGCAGTTAAAGAAGGGCATGGTCAGGGTTCAGAGAGGCCAAGGAGGAACCATTGTAAGGCTGTTACTGGCAAAGTATGTCAGCACAGCTGCTGTGAGGGAAAACAGAAGTACCTCAGAAAATTGAAAACAAGAACCATGCACACTATCACCCTCAGTGCTGGGTCGACACCTGAAGAAATGACATCAGTGTGGGTAGATCTGTGTTGATACTGTGTCAAGGCACAAATCTTTAAGTAGTCCAGCTGGGAAAGGTGTGCACATGTGGTTCAAAGGGGGTACGTGAGAACTCTGCATCCCACTTCCTGCTGCTCTTGTGGTCAAGTCCTCTAAAGGATCAGAACTGGCAGAATGAGAACACATAAGGGGGTTTCTTAGAGTGGTTTACAGGGTGTGATCTGCAAAAGCTAACAACAGCTGTCTCACAGCCGGTAGTTGTAGGTCCACAGGGCCGGATGTCTCAGCAGTCCCAGTCTGATGCTGGAGGCCTGGGGGAGAGCTGCTGGTTTTCAGTGGACGGTGCAATTCTGAAGAAGTTGCTTCTAATATCAGTGAAGGAATGCCGCAGCAACAATCAAAGGAACTTAACAGCCAGAGTGAGGGGAAGCAGGCCAAAAGCACAGTTTCTCTCTTCTTTGACCTGTTTATATAGGCTGCCACCAGAAGGCACAGCTGGAATTTTAGAGTAGACCTTTATGCTTCAAATAATCTGACTGAGAAAATCCCTCTCAGGAGTGCCCAGTAGTTTGTGTTTCAGTTGTCAAGTGGACAACCAAGATTAGCCATCACAGCTCTTTTAAAGGTTTATTGTGTCTATTAAAAGGGTTGTTGAGCAGGGCTGGAAAGATGGCTCAGTGGTCAAGAACATGTACTGCTCTTGCAGATGACCCAAGTTCAGTTCCCAGCCACAATGACAGAACCACAACTTCCAGTAACTCCAGCTCCAGGAGATCCAATGCCTCTGGCTTGCTGAACACCTCTGCACTGGTATTCACATACCCACATGTAAGACACAAAAGGAGACAATAAATCTTCTTTAAGAAAGTCATTGAGTGTTGCAGTATAAACTGGAGTGGAGACTCCAGTGATCATGGATGTGGTCCAAATTTATACGATGGAACAAAGAGAACATCTTCAACAAATGGTGCTGGCATAACTGGATGTGGACATGTAGAAGACTACAGATAGACCCAAGCCTTTCGCCCTGCACAAAATTCAAAGACCTCAACATAAACCCAGCCACTCTGAACCTATTAGAAGACAAAGTGGGAAATACCCTTGAATTAATTTGGTGCAGGAGACCACTTCCTGAACATAACACCAGTAGCACAGACACTGAGATCAACAATTGATAAATGGGACCTTCTGAAACTGAGAAGCTTCTGTAAGGCCAAGGACACAGTCAGCAAGACAAAACAGCAGCCCACAGAATGAGAAAAGATATTCACCAACCCCACATCGGACAGAGGGCTGATCTCCAAACTATATAAAGAACTCAAGAAGCTAGTCTCCAAAACACGAAACAATCCAATTAAAAAGTGGGGTACTTCTGTACCCCACTTTTAGACAATTCTAAATAGACAATTCTCTATAGAGGAATCTAAAATGGCTGAAAGACAAATAAGAAAGTGTTCAACATCCTTAAACATCAGGGAAATGCAAATCAAAACAACTCTGAGATACCATCTTACTCCTGTCAGAATGGCCAAAATCAAAAACACCAATGACAGTTTATGCTGGAGAGGATGTGGAGAAAGGGGAACACTCCTCCACTGCTGGTGGGAGTGCCAACTTGTACAGCCACTTTGGAAATCAGTAGGGCGACTCCTCAAGAAAATGGGAATGAGTCTACCACAAGATCCAGCAATTCCACTATTAGGCATATACCCAAAAGAAGCACATTCATACAACAAGGACATCTGTTCAACAATGTTCATAGCAGCACTATTTGTAACAGCCAGAAACTGGAAGCAGCCTAGATGCCTCTCAGCCGAAGAATGGATAGAGAAATTGTGGTACATTTACACAATGGAGTACTACTCAGTGGGAAAAAAAAACAATGGAATCTTAAAATTTTCAGGAAAATTGATGTAACTAGAAGAAATCATTCTGAGCGAGGTAACCCAATCACAAAAAGACAAACATGGTATGTACTCACTCATATGTGGATTTTAGACATAGAGTAAAGGATTACCAGCCTACAATCCACACTGCCAGAGAAGCTAGGAAACAAGGACCCTAAGAGAGACATACCTGGAGAAGGGGAAAAGGTCAAAATCCCCTGAGCAAATTGAGAGCATGGGAAGCGGGGGGAGCTAGGAGAATGAGAAGGGGAGAAGAGGAGGGATGCAGAGGACATGAGGGAGCAGAAAGGTTGAGTCAGGGCAAGAATAGAAGATAAGAATGGAGATATCATAATAGAGGGAGACATTTTATGTTTACAGAGAAATCGGGCACTAGGGAAATGTCTGGAGATCTACAAAGATGACACCAGCTAACAATCTAAGCAACAGAGGAGAGGCTACCTTAAATGCCCTCCCCTGATAATGAGATTGATGACTGTCTTATATGCCACCCGATAGCCCTCATCCAGCAACTGGTGGAAGTAGAAGCAGACACCCACAACTTATCACTGAACTGAACTGGAATCCAGATGCAGAGAAGGACGAGTGAAGAGCAAAGGGGTCCAGACCAGGCTGGTGAAACCCACAGAAACAACTGACCTGAATATCAGGGAACTCTTGCTGATAGCTGGGATACGAGCATGGGACCGATCCAGACCCCAGGAACATGGATTTCATTGAGGAAACCTTGGAAATCTATAGGACATCCTGTAGTAGTTCAGTACTTATCCCTAGCATAGGTGTAGACTTTGGGAGCCCATTCCACATAGAGGAATACTCCCTGAGCCAAGACACACGGGGGTGGACCTAGGCCCTATCCCAAAGGATACAATAGACTCTGATGACACCCTATGGAAGGCCTCACCATCCAGGGGGAGCAGAAAGGATATGTGATAGGTAGGGTTTTAGTTGGGGGGGATGGTAGGGAAGGACAGGAGGGATAAGGGAACTGGATTGTCATGTAAAACAATCTTGTTTCTAATTCAAATAAAAAAAAACCTGAAAAATTAACATCTAATGCATCATTTCAATGAATTGATACTTAAATTTTTTGCTTTACTTTCTAAGTGAATTTCAAAATACTCAACTGTTTTGAAATATTTATTGGGGTGGAAATGTGTGTACCACAGCATCTGTGGAGGGCAGAAGACAACTTGCAGGAGTTGGTTCTCTCCTTCTACTATGTGGGTTCCAGGGACTGAACTCAAGACACCAAACTTGATAGCAAGTGCCTTTAGCCATTGAGCTATCTTGTGGACTCAAGAAAGGTTTTCTTTTTTTGTTTTTTGTTTTTGTTTTTGTTTTTGTTTTTTGGTTTGGTTTCGCTATTTACCCTTAGTTCTTTGACTTTTTTAATCCAAAGAGGCAGAGGCAGGCAGATCTCTGTGAGTTCGAGGCCAGCCTGGTCTACAGAGTGAGTTCCAGGACAGACAGGGCTACACCTGTCTGAGAAACCCTGTCTCAAAGAACCAAAATAAATAAACAAAAAAATAAATAAAAGGGGTTTTGAGATGAAAAGTTTTAAGAACTTCTTCATAAGTTTATTATGAATGCTATATACATTATATAATATATTATATATTACACTATATACTATGTATATGGTCAAGGATAGTCAATAAAATGTTAAAACTTACAGAAGGGGTTATCAAGATGACCAGGAATATAATGGTGATGCCCACAACCCACCAGCCTGTGGATCTGAGTTCAGTTCCAGAAACCAGTCAGTATCTGCCACTTTTCTATCACTGTGATAAAACACCACAACCAAGGCAACTTACAGAAGGAAGGGTTTATTTGTACTTAGGGATCCAGAGGATAAAGAGTGTGTCATCATCACTGTTGCAAAGCCTGGCAGCAGGCGGGCATAACAGCAGCCACAACTGAGCACTGACATCTTAAACCACAAGCAGGAATTAGAGATAGCAAAGTGAAAATGGCGTGGGGCTTTGCAATCTTAAAACCTGCACCCAGCGAAGGACTTCTTCCTGCAAGACCGCATGTCCTAAACCTAACCAAACAGTACCATCAACTGGGACCAGGGACCCAAATGCCAGACTATGAGGGACATCTCATCCAAACGGAGAGTTGAGTCCAGGAAGCTGCCTCTGACTTCACATGCATGTTGTGGTGTTCATGTGTGTACACACAGGTACACACACAAACACACACGTGTGCACATGTGTAGTGGTATCTTGTTCCACCAGTGGATGGGATGGTGGCTGCACCCTAGGGGCGTGGCTTCAGGTATGTGGTTGTGACCCCTTCTAAGGAAGAGGAGGGGCTGGCTGTTGGGTTGTGGTTAGGGTCAGATTTGGCTCTGGTTTCAGGGCCAAAGTGTGTTTCTTTCACTGGTCCTTTTTAAGCCTTTTGGCTCTAGTTTTAGGGCCAGGGTGTATTTCTTTCACTGGCTTTGATTCCGGGGACAAAATGTGTTTCTTTGGCTCTGCTCAGGGTGTGTTTCTTTGGCCGCCCCCCTTCCCCTACATCTATGCTCAATACAACTTATGGGTTGGCTGTTGGGAAAGCAGATAAGGAGCCAGGTCATGTTCTAGGTCCACAGCCAGTGCTTACTCTGCAGTTGCCGAGTGCCTGGTGCTCATGCACTCAAAGCACCTAGAGCTCCCCAGACTGTGTGACTTATCAGTCCTTGCAGCTACAAGTCCAAGCTGAAGGTGTTGGGAGCTTTAGTGTCCTCCCTCCTTGCCTTACAGGTGGTAGTTTGTTTTTTTTTTTCCACTGGCTGTCTTCACAGGGCTTATTTAGGGCATAGGGACTGTGGAAGCCCCTTGAGGCAAAGTGGCCAGGCCCCTCCCCGAGAACCTCCAATTGTCAGGTTCCACCCACAGAACATTCTAACTGTCCCTAACGGCTGCACCCAGCCCCCACCCTACAGAGTAAAAAGCCCAAGCTCTGGACCTGAAGTCCCACAAAACCCTACCCAGGAACGCTTTACCCTAAAAAGGTCCACCACCACACCCCACCTTTATATAGAAACTCTATATAAGCCCTACCTTCTGCTCAGTTCTCTGCTGTTTCTCACCTGAGCAGAAGCAGCCACCCTCCTGATTTTTCTCCCAATAAATCTCTTGTGTGAGGTTATTGTGTGCTGTGAGTTTGTGGCATTCCTTCGCTCCTGCCTGCCCAGATGCCTTCCCTCTCAGAGCTGTAACACATTATTTCTATGACTTGGGTAAGTTCTCCTATGCCTGTGCTTCCCCTCGGGGGGACCTAGGCTGCACTGGGACCTGACCCCTCATGTCCAGTCCACCCGCAACAGACTCACCTTCCTGCTCACCGATTGCTCAGCACCCCATCCACCAGCAGCAATTAGGTAAGTTTTTACTTTGTTCCGTGTAAATGGTGTAAACATTTCCCTGAGTCTGAGGAAGTGACCTTTCTGTGTCTAGCACTCCTCTGGTACTCTTGCAAGTAGAGGTTCCCACAGCCATGGTCTTTAAGGCTACAGCTGGCCCTCTCACCTGACCCCATCCCCCACCCTTGGAGCCATAGTCCTGAAGTTTCCTTAGGCACAACTGGGCTATTGTACCCCTTCCTACCTCCTTCTTCCACCTTCCCTTCAGAGCTGTCTGTAATTCCACAGCTCCTCTGGGCCCTCATGGCTTTTGCACTCTGTTCTCCAACCCTTTCCTGGGGCTGAGAGCCCCCTCTTAGAGCTTGGTTTTTGTCCTTGCCTTCAGGCCTCCACAAAAGCCCTGGTACCAGGCTCTGCGTCTCTTTGGCGTAGGCAGGCTAAGCTCCTGACCCCTTCTCAGTGTGGTGATAGTCCTCCCTGAGTGCTGGGGATGCCCCTGACTACAGGCTGCAGGGACACTTTTCTTCTCTCTCATCCACAGAGCAGTGTCTTCCACACTCTCTCATTGGGATGCCTCTTAGAAAACCTCCAGTCTCTACACCTGGCATTCCACCTGAAGGACCCTAAATTTATTCACTTTGCAATAAACTTTGGCCTCAATACCCCTTAGATAATCATCTTTTTCCTCTTGGACACTGGTGCCACATACTCAGTCCTGAGGGGGTTTTGGGTACCCATCTCTCCTTCTAATCTCCCGATGGTTGGGGTAGGGGGACAGCCTTACCTACATCATCAGACCCTACCACTCAATTGCATTTTCAGGGTAATTCCCCTCACTCATTCATTTCTGGTTATAGCAACCTGTCCTGTGCCCTAACTGAGAAGCAATCTTTTAACCAAAGTAGGAGCTTCTATTTCTTTTGCTCCCCCCATTAGCCTAATCCCAGACTTGCCAGCGGCTCCTCTCCTCCTCCTCTTCCTAGCCACCTACCCTACTGGTTCCAATATGTCAATTCCTTTGACCACCTTTCAGGTGGACCCCCAAGTCTCAGACACCCAAACCCATTCTGTGGCTAGACACCATTCCCCCATTGTTACTCAGTTACAGGATCCCTCACGGTAAACACCCAAGTCCAGTACCCACTCCCACTCCAGAGCCTTAGGAGACTTAAACCTATCATCTCTGACCTAAGAAAAAAGTTACTTCGAACACAACGTGCTCCCTTTGCTCGCACGTTACCAGTGGACTGTGCCTCTGCCTCGACAGGAAACTACTAAAGTTCCTGTGGAATCAAATAGGATTTTGTAAGAACATAATGGATGGAGAGGAGAAAACCTATGGTGGCTGTGAAGGCCCTAATGAAGGCCATGTATGTCAAGTTAATATCTTCTGATGGCCATGAATATATTGTAAAAAGAGAATATGCATTAACATCAGGAGCAATAAAGGCCATGTTGAGTGGACCAGAGCAATTTGCTGAGAATGAAACCAATGAGGTCAATTTTAGAGAGATCTCTTCGCACGTGCTATTGAAAGTGTGCATGTATTTCACCTACAAGGTCCGCTACACTAACAGCTCCACCGAGATTCCTGAATTCCCAATTGCACCTGAAATTTCACTGGAACTGCTGATGGCTGCGAACTTCGTAGATTGTTAAATAAAATAAATTGTAATAGTTAATTTTTTTCAGTATTTAATATCTGTAGTTCAGTTAGTAATTTTTTCACATATAGAATGTTGCCTGTATGAAATTGAACCCTAAAGTTAATTGCTGAGCAGATTCCGTCTGTCATTTGCATAGCAGAGTTGAAATTTGTTTGCTACATCAACAAATTAAGGGCATTCACAAGCCAAAAATAAACAATTCCAGAAAAAAAAAAAAGAAAAAGAAAAAAGTTACTTCATCCTACATCCTCTCCCTTAAACACCCGTATACTGGCTGTTAAAAACCTAATGGAAGCTGCCGCCTAGTTCAAGACCTCCGGCTCATTAATTCTGCAGTGGTCCCCCTCCATCCTGAGGTGCCAAACCCTTACACACTTCTTTCCACTATCCCCTCAGGGACGTCTCACTTTTCAGTTCTGGATCTTAAAAATAACTTTTTCTCTACCCCTCTCAACATTCAGTCTCAAAATCTTTGCTTTCACCTGGACTGACCCTGACACTCACACTTCCACTCAACTCACATCCTGGAACCCTGAGGGATTCCAGGACAGTCCACATCTATTTGGCTAGGCTCTGGCTTCTGACCTACTCTCTCTGTCTCTCCCCAAATCTAAACTCATACAATATGTAGATGATATTTCCCTTTACAGCCAGTCCTTAAAAGTTAGCCAAACTGACACCTCTGCTCTTCTAAATTTCCTATACAGCAGGTTGTAGCGTCTCACTTTCCAAGGTTCAATTGTTCACGCCTCAGGTGACCTACTTGAGACTAACCATTATCCCGACTCACAAAGCTATCACCTTAGACAGAAAAAACCTAATCCAGTTTCTTGCAGTTCCTTGACTAAAGAGGAAATGTTATCATTTCTAGGAATAGCTGGCTTCGTATGCTCCTAGATCCCCTCTTACTCTCTCCTTGCCCGTCCATTATGAGGCAGCTCTTGGCTCTTCATGTGAACTCCTCTCTCCAACCCTATTACTGTTTCAGAAACTCAAAAAGGCTCTTCTCCAGGCCCCAGTCCTTCATCTCCTAGACCTAACTCGTCCTTTCTCCCTCTGTGTAACAGAAAAGGAGGGATATGCCCTTAGAGTTCCAGGACACCAGCTGGGACCTTCCTTTGCACCCGTAGCATATCTATCAAAAAAAAACTAGACCTAACTACCCAAGAATTGGCACCCTGCATATGTACTTTTAGCAGCTGCTGAGCTCCTTTTTAGTGAATCAAAGAAACTAACCTTTGGGTCACCCACCACTGCCTCCTCCCACCACAACCTGTCCTATCTCCTAACTTATAAAGGCTTACAAATTGTACCTCCTTCCCGAGTTCTTTCTCTCCAAGTGGCACTAGCAGATGCCACACTTACTTTCCAATGCTGCCCACCCCTCAATATCTCAAATCTTCCCCCTCAATCTAATACTAACTATTCCCCATCTCATTCTTGCATTGAAACCCCAGAAGAACCATTGCCACATCCTTCACACATATGGGAGGGCACACTGCCTCAGGCCACCTATACCTGGTACACAGATGGCAGCTCCTTTTTACACGAGGGGACCCATAGAGCAGGCTATGGCATAGAGTCAGATACCAGGGTGGTGGAGGCACAGGCACTCCCTGCCCATACTACTACTAACCAGCAGGCTGAACTAATAGCTCTCATCCGTGCCTTCCAATTAGCACAGGGACAATCCCTAAATGTTTACCCAGACTCCAAATATGATTTTCACATCTTCCTGCCCCATGCTGCTATCTGGAAAGAGCATGGGGTACTTAATACGAAAGGAGGATTCATAACTAACTCAGGTCATATTTTGGCCATGCTAAAGGCCTCCCACCTTCCCAAAGCTATAGAGATTATCCACTGCTGGTCTCATCAGACTGACAGCTCCATCATCTCTAAGGGAAACAACCAGCTGATGAAGAAGCTAGGGCCGAAGCCCTCGAGACACAGACTCACCTCACCTACCACAGGGAGTTCATACACTACAACCCACTTCCTCACAGTCACCCCCTGACACTTGACAAATTCTGTCCTATCTACACCAGCTCTTTCATCCTAACAGTAAGGCTTTGTCTCATTTTTCAAGGCCCATCTCCAGCCCACTCCTGAGGACTTGCATTTCTTAACTATCACTGCCTCTTGTAAAACCTGTCAGATATCAGTCCCTAACTCCAGGTATCATAGCCCCCCTTTCCTACCCACCAGGCCAGGGGCTCTCTCCAAGGGACTGACTGGGAACTTGACTTTACCCACATGCCCACAATCAGACGAGTCAAATATCTCCTTGTATTGGATGATAACTTCTCAGTGTGGGCAGAAGTGTTTCCAACCACAAGCAAAAAAGACCAGACAGTCTCTGACATCCTTCTCAGGGAAATTATTCCCTGATTTGGTATTCCAGCCTCTCTTTAGTCAGACAATGGTCCTGAGTTCACCTCTCAGATCTCCCAAACCCTATCTAAAGCTCTCAACATCTCTTGGCATTTTCATATCCCATATCACCCCCAGTCCTCAGGGAAGGTAGAACGAACTGCTCCTTAAAAAACTTCCTTGTTAAAATATCACAGGAACTTCACCTTGACTGCGCAAAACTCTTATTTCTTGGCTCTTTTCAGGCTCAGGGCTCTCCCCAAATGATCCCTTTCCATCTCACACTTTGAACTCATGTATGGACGGCCGGTTCTAACACCTGGTCTCTGTCTTAAACCCTCACCTCTCCCTGACCACCTGCTTACACCCCTACTTCATCACCTCCGTTCCCTCCTATGGGACTTTACTGACCACTCCCTACCTCTACCATGTGCCTACCCTGTGCATCCCCAATTAACATCAGGGACTAGGTCCGTCAGACCTTTCCCCTAAATGGCAGGGCCCCTTCAAGGTAATTCTTGTAATTCCAACAGCTGCTAAGCTTGAGGGCTTCCCCCACTGGATTCATTTATCCCACCTCAAACCCTTTACCCCTTGTATACAGCAACTGCAACAGGACCCTGTTTCTTAAGCTTCAGAGGACACCAAAGTCAACTACCTTGTCAGCTAGCTACCCCAGGAGAATGGGATCAGATGCCTCATTTCAGAAGAATGAGGCTTCACCCCAACAACCACATTGCGCTGGACTGGGAACCCCATATGATTTCCTTCCTGACCCCTCTCCCTCTCCTCAAGCTGATCTGAGTCTCTTGCTTCTACTAATTACACCCTGCTCATCAATCTCCTCTCTATGTAACCCCGGATACCTCATTCAAAACTCCTAATCCAATCAATTAGCTGTTGTTGCAAGACTACCAGCTGGTAGCCATGGACCTAGAGACACAAAGACCACCAAGCGCCCTCAAATCAACTATCTGTGCCTCCTGAGTGCATGGAAAGGTCTAAGAGTTCCATACAGCCTGAGCTGCAATCAAACAACCAGGTACCCCAGGATGTGGCAGCACCTAAGCTTACACTCAGACCACCCTTATACTCCAGGGCCAAATAGACTCATTTGCCACCACAGTGCTACAAAATCAGCAAGGATTAGATTTACTAACAGCAGAGAGAGGTGATCTTCGTCTCTTCCTTGGGGGAGGAAAGTTGCTTCTATGTCAACCGGTCAAGTACAATGATAGACAAGATCTGACAACTCCAGATAGATCTCCAAAGACACACAGCTCGATGCCAGTGGCTTGCTGACAGTCTAATATGGAACTGGATAGTATACCCTTCTTAAACTCCTTTCTCCTCATTTTCTTAACCATGCTAGTCAAACCCTGCCTTATAAACTTCTTGTCTAGATTTCTTCAACAAGAGATTCAAAGGATCTCTAAACAGACTTAATCAGTTGCTATAGGATTACCTAGGAACAGAGCCAGAAGCCAGTGACACCCAATTATACTGACAATGAAAATCAAGTTCAAAAAAAAAAAAAAAAGAAAAGAAAAGAAAATCAAGTTCACCCAAAGGACGTGGACATCCTGATTCAGCAGGAATCAGTCTGATACCATGGTCTCCCTTTCCCATAAACTGATTGTTTACCAATAATAAACAAAAATGGGGAAATGTAAGCCTCTCAAGGCACACAAGTGGCCAGGCCCCTCCCCCAAGGACCTCCAACTTCCAGGTTCCTTCCAAAGAACATTCTAACTCCCTAACAGCTGGACCCAGGCCCTTCCCTCCAGAGTAAAAAGCCCAAGCTCTGGATCTGAAATCCCACCAATTCCCATCCTGGAAAGCTCCACCCAACCCACACCCCCCAAGACACTCCATATAAGCTCTGCCTTCTGCTCAGTTCTCTGCTGTTTCTCGCTTGAGAAGAGGCAGCCACCCTCCTGGGTTCTTTCCTCCCAATCTCTTGTGAGGTTTGTTGTATGGTATGACTTTGCAGTATTTCTTGACTCCTGAATGTCAGGTTACCTTTCCTCTCAGAGCTGTAACACATCATGGAGCTCACCAAATATGGTATCATTTCTACTTGATTACTGCTTTTAAAGACCTATTTCCAGCTGGGCAATGGTGGCACATGCCTTTAATCCCAGCACTCAGGAGGCAGAGGCAGGTGGATCTCTTGAGTTCAAAACCAGCCTGGTCTACAGAGCAAGTTCCAGGACAGCCTCCAAAGCCACAGAGAAATGCTGTCTTGAAAAACCAAGAAAGAAAGAAAAAAGACCTATTTCCTATAAGCTCCACCATCAAAATTCAGTCCAGAGAACAGCTCAGGTACTTGGCACTCAGTGGATCCTCAAGGCATACTAGCCAGTAGGAAGCAAAGGACCAAATAGAAGAAATAGTAAATTCTAAAAAGACTGACTACCATTTAGGAGAAGGGCATGGAGGGCTTGTTTTTTCTTGTAACAGCAAAGTCTCAGATAAAATTCTGATGGCCTGGCATGCACTGACTACATCCTCATCTTGGGGTAAGCTCTAACTGGGTTACTTGACTGACAAACTTCCAATTTTACTCCCTGAGAAAGCTGAAAGCCTCATCAGAAATCGTTCATAATAGGTCCAGGATGAAGATAAAGTTTGGAATGTTTTTAGACCTACTATGGTTCAGGGTGTAATAAATTTCTTTACATTTCCCCATAGTGTATGGACAGACTTTCTCTTGCTAACACAAGGTTTTGAACTTATTTATTCTTATATACATGTATCCTGACAGAACTGGAGAATGGCTCAGGAATTAAGAACATCTGCTGCTCTTACAACACTTCTCTGTAGACAACTGCACACACCTACAGACAGAAACACAGACATAAATGGAAACAACTCTTTACAAAGTATCAGGACGGGATGGCAACATTTCCAAAAGAAGAATGGACAGCAGAGACTTTACCCACATTCCTTGAGTCTAAACCCTAACCTTCTGGAGTAAGAAAAAATGGAGGGTATGATGGCTACGTAGTCAACTTGACTACATCTGGAATTAACTAAAACCCAAAAAATAGAGGACATACCACTGAGGGATTGTTTTTTAATTTCAAGTGGGAAGATCCACTTGAGACAGGGTCTGTGTAGCCGTGGCTGTCCTGGAAATCACAGATCCATCTGCTTCTGCCTCCTAAGAGCTGGGATCAAAGGTGTGCGACACCTGGCTTGAGATCCACTTCCAATCTGGATCTTGAGCTGAGACCACCTGGAAGTCTATGTAAGGAAGTTTTTGCTCTTTGCCTCTTTGCTCTCACCTCGCCAGCAAGTCCATTCCTTCACTGGCTTTAGAGACTACTTCTTCTGAATTCTGGTGTATAGTGAAGACCCTCTGAGACACCCAGCCTTGTGGACTGAGCAACTACTGGATTCTTTCCATTTGTAGCCAGCCATTCTTGGATTAGTGAGACTGCACCTGTAAATCATTCTAATAAATCCCTTTCTATAGAGATTCATTCTAAAAGTTCTGTTACTCTAAGGAGCCTTAACCGAGAGGGTTCTGTTTGCTCTTGTCCTATTACTCTGGGATTCACTCTGTAGTCCAGGCCATCTTTGCTTTGCCTTGTTTAAGGCTTTTACTGCTATGATAAAACACCATAACAAAAAGCAACTTGGGGAGGAGAGGGTTTGTTTCAGCTTACAGCTCTCAGGTCACACTCTGTCACTGTATGAAGTCAAGGCAGGAACTGAAGCACAGGCCATGCAGGTGTACCGTTTACTGGTTTGGGCTCTTGTACTATCCAGGATCACCTGCCTAGGGGTGGCCCTACCTACCATGGGCTGGGCCCTCGCACATCAATCATTAAGAAAATGCCCCCACAGACTTCCTACAAGCCAATCTTAAGTATTTTCTCAATTAATATTCCCTCTTCCCAGATGTCTAAATTTGTTGTCAAAAACCAACAAGCACAGAGATCCACCTGCCTCTGCTGAGACTGAAGGTGTGTACCACTATGCTGTTTTGTTTTTTTTTGAAACAAGGTTTCTCTGTGTGAGTCCTGGCTGTCCTGGAAACTCTGTAGACCAGGCTGGCCTCAAACTCACAGATATATCTCTGCCTCCTGGGTGCTGGTATTAAAAGCATGCACCACCATGCCCAGCTTGCTTTGTTTTTTTGTTTTTTGTTTTTTGTTTGTTTTGTTTAAATGCACTTTGAATCTTCACAAGTTTACCATATTTAAATCTGGGACATGCCACATATGATTTGGTCCCGTGTCCTATCCCCTAATCCCATCAACACCCACACACCAGGCAAGTACACAGTTTCTTGTAAATTCTCATGTAGAGTTATTTGAGTTTTTGACAGTGAAGTCGTCACCCAATACTTTATTTGTAAAGCATACACAGTTTGTTAGCTAAAGGAATTCTCATGAATCACATTATTAGAAATACTTTAATAATTTGTTTCATGAATTCATTTTTTTAGCCTAAGAACAAATGAGGGCTTATAAAGTCTTATAAAAGTTACTTTTAAATCAGGATAGAAAACACACTGTGAAGATGGTGACTCCCATGCATTGGCTGATAGCTCAGAGACAAGCTGAAGCCAATAAGCTACATGTAAGATGTCAGAAATGCTTGGAATTTGGACATTGGATGTATGAATGCAAAGGAAAAAGAAAGTACCTCCACAGGCCTTCAAGAACAGCAGAGCTGAAGAAAGCTTTAAAAGAAACTAGATTGTTGCAGCAAAGCATGGGAGAGACTAATATAGAGAGAAAAGCCAAGAAGAGGTCTAAAAGTGTCACGAGTTCCAGTACCTCTAGCAGTGACAGTTTTGCCAGTGAGTCTTCATCAGAGAGCCAGACATCTGCCTCATCCTCCTCAGAAGACAGTGACTTGGATGACAGGTCTCTAGCTCCTCCTCTTCCTCCTCCTCCTCTTCGGACTCAGACTCAGACTCCAGCCACCTCCAGCAGCAGCAGTCGCAGTACAGAGTAGCTCAGATGATGAGCCACCAAAGAAAAAGAAATACAACTCCCTCCACCGGACTAATGGACCAAAAACATCAGTGTGATTCACAGGGGAATTGAAAACATCAGACCTTTCTAAATATTCGCCATTGTACAGAATATTAATAAAAGTTATATATATATGCACACACACACACACACACACACACACACACACACACACACACATATATATTGCACATTTATTTTAGGAATGAATATTGTGTTCTTGCTGTTTTTCTTTTTTTAAAGTTGGGGTCTCGATTTGTAGGCCAGGCTGGCCTGGAACTCACTATGTAGAGGAAAGCCGGCCTTGATTTCACAGAGATCTACCTGCTTTTGCTTCTTCTAATGCAGGGATTAGAGATATGTGCCACCATGCTCAGCTTTTGTTGATTTTTTTTTTTTTGTATTTCAAGTGTATCTGTAGAATATAATCAAAGCTGAAAACCAGGAAATCTGTTTCAATGATGTCATTTTTTCTGCCTATGAAATGAATGCCTTATGTGGATATGTGTTAAGGACAGGCTTTGAAGATACTGCATCAGAATATCAAGTAAGGAGTTGCTCTCTTTTGCTGTGTTTACTATGTGAGATTTGATACATTGTTACTTACTGTAAGTGTGGCTTTCCTACTCTTAATAAATGTGCTCTATTTTTATGTTTGTGCTCAGAAAAAAAAAAAAGAAAACACACTGTGATGATGCAAGCCTTTAAAAAACACTTTATTAATATGTTTCTCACAACTAGGGGAATCTTATTTACCAAGTAACAGAAAAATCCTTATTTTCCAGAAGGAAAAAGCACCAAGAAGCATGGCGCACCCTAACTGCTGAGTGCCAGGACTACTGGTTTCCAGAGTCTCTGAGCTCTACATCACCTGAACCTAAAGTTTTCAGAAATTCCAAATCCAGTGACTCCTGAATGACACACAGCAAACACTACTACTCCTTATACATACACACTCCCTTAGCTTATCAGCATAGACATTCCCTTTCAACTAAACAGATCAAGATTAAATACACAATACCACCTTTCATGAAGCAAGATGAGTAATTCTGAAGAAGAGCAAACATGAATGTACTGGTTGAATCAGTAATCCATTCTTTGTTCAGATGGCTTCTGGTGTCCAATAATACTTTAAAACCATTCTTCATTTATGAGAGAAAAGTACGTACAGTCCCCTTGATTGTACCCCGGCAGATGGGGCACTTTCTCAGAGAAGGGGCACATTCCTGGCAGACTACCAAATGACCACAGGGAATGAACACAATAGAAACCTCTCTGTCCATACACACTTTGCAAGTTCGTTCCTCTTGCAACCTCCGCAACTGCTCTTCCAGCGACAAGCCTAAGAAAGAACAAAAAAGAACATTAGTAAAATGCAACTTCTAAAAAGTAACAGAAATAATGTTGAAGTACTAACTGTACTTTACCTGAAACATCTTCTGTTGGAATATACTTCATATTCTTTTCCACTGAAAAAAGAAAGCATACAAAAATCATTCATTTTTTCAAATCTACTGTTTTTATATAGATTTTTGCTACATATTACAAAGAATACTACCTAGACAGTAAAATACACCAGTATTTTTGGAACAGGTAAAATGTAAAGATTACAGTTTTAACTGGATTTATTCTGCTTGCTCAACAGAGAGATGAACAAAACCCTACTGGTAACTAAATAATTTCCCTAACAAACTCACCAAATAAGTTTTCATATAATGTGGAGTCGATTTCCTTTAGACAGTTTTTGAAGATGTTGGCTGCAGCATTTCCTTTGACTAAAACGGTGTCAATCAGCTCTCTTGCTTGTAAGGGTATCTGTGTTTTCTGTCTAATAATATCATGTTCCTGTTTAGTAATTACACTGGCCTCAAGAAGATTATCCAGGATAGGAAGGACACAGGTCAACTGCTGAAAGAGAGCCATTCTATTCTTCCGTATTAATGACAAGTCACCTTCAGTTAAAAACAAGCAAGGAAAAAGTTCCGTTAAATGTCAAAGGCCCCAAGTATACCCAATGACCCCTATGCACAAATTAGGCACTAAATGGAGCTTGAAGGGGAAGGAAAATGACTTGTTTGCACCTCCATACTGCCATCATAAACTTCCACATTAAATTCAGATGTCCCACACAGCACAAATACTTTCAAGTCTAAATGCTAATGGACCTGGACCCATGTCTGTAAATTGTTGAGAACAAGCAGAAAACTTTAGAGAGTAGTAAAACATGTGCCCTCTTTTTCTTTCTCTTTCCCCACAATGGAGTTAAAAAGTAATTTATTTTTATCTGTATTATATCTCTTTATTGGTTATAAGTACAGGCACACAAACTGTCACATTCAAAATGTCAGTTAAATAAGCCAACTATCTTCCAGAGAGGGAGCCTTAGAACAGCATGAGTGGCTTGTCAAAGACCACAAAATGAGTTGCCAAACCAGTCCTAAACTAGTTGAGTTTTTTGGTTTGTTATTTACTGAGACAGGACCTTATGTATCCAGGCTCCAAATGGAGCCAAGGATAGCCCTGATCCTCATGAGTATCTTCTAGGTATTGGGATTACAGGCATGAACCATCAAGCCTGGTTTACACAGTGCTGATGTCCTTTCTGAGACTCCACACCATCTATGAACTACAGCACTCAAGAGCTTAAGCGACAAGTCAAGATGGACTTTGCTGGCCCAAAGGCAAGTCTAGACACTTCAGCCATGTCCCCCTGCTATACACCTCAGCTTTCCAATCTGAAATATGAGTAACAACACCTTCCTTACAGAGTTCAATAAAATGCATTTTATTACCTTACATTACCTGGTGCATCTTGTAAATCTAAATTTATAGTGCAGCTTTAAAAATTGAATCTAGCTTGTTCATAACAGATAACCTCACTTCAGAGGTAAGAAACCTTAAGTTTAGTTGAATGAGCTGCCTACCTGCTAACCAAAAAAATGCCAGAACTTAAATGTAAATGTGTATCAATCCAGAAGTTAGAATTTTAAACATTTTGATATATGGTCATACAATAAGGCTGTCCTGAACTAGTTAGTCCTTAAAAAAAAATCATTTTCTTCCTTGGGGGGTGGGGGGTGGGGGATGGGATGCCACCGTGTGGGTCCTGGGCATCAAACTCAGCCATCAGGCTTGGTAGCAAGTACCTCATTGGCCTGAACTATTTCTACCTTTATTTAAGGACAAAAGTGTTTTCTAACCTAATACCTCAATTTACATTACACATACAACCTTCACGTCTCTGACAGCTTTTAAGTTTTTTGTACCGTGTGTGTGTGTGTGTGTGTGTGTGTGTGTGTGTGTGTGTGAGAGAGAGAGAGAGAGAGAGAGAGAGAGAGAGAGAGAGATTCAGTACCATGATGTGCATATAGCCATCAGAGGACAACCTGCAGGAGCTGGTTCTCTCCTCCTACTGTGTGCATCTCAGGTACTGAACTAAGGTTATGAGGGTGGACAGCAAGCACCCTTTTCCACTTAGCTGTCTTGCAGGCCCTCTGCTAGCTCTCTGATTCTGTCTTTTGAACCAAGTTTCCCCAGCTTTTACATGTTCCTTGAGAACAATCATCACTTTCACATTATTTACCTCTGCTGTTTACATATTTAAACATATGAAAATATTTGTTGAAAATGTAATTACTCAGAAGACATGTTCTGGGAGGTTAAGATGTTAAAAAAAAAAAAGTACACAAATATCAAAATCATTATATACTGTCCATGGGCTGGACAAAGGATCACAGCCCAGGATCATCTTAAGTTGACTTTTTGGTATAAGGATAACCTAACAAGTAAATACCTACTAATAAAATACCATATTAGAAACCAGATTTAAAGGAACTTTATTTAAAAAGTAGAAATATCTCAATCTTTTAAAGAGAGATTCCTGCTATGTAGCCTAGGCTGACCCTGAGCTCAGCACACTCCTGCTTCACTCTCCTGAATGCTAGGGTTGTAGGAATGAGTCATGTTCCACTACAATCAGCTCTCAATCAGTTTTAAATCTTGCTTTAAAGAAAAAGTATCCATTTGTATGTGTACGTGTATGTGTAGGAGCTGAGTGTCTGTGTGTGCACCAGGTGCACGCAAAGGTCACAAGAGGGTGTCAGATACACTGGGACTGGGGTTTAGGACATTGGACTCCACATGGATGATGGGAACCAAACCCAGGCTCTTTGCAAGGACTGCAAAAGCTCTTAGCCACTGAGACATCTCTCCAACCCCTTAAATCATGCTTTTTAAAATTTAGCTATGCAAAAAGAAGAAATATAATATAGCTCAAGAAAAAAGTTTATTGTAAATTGGGGTATGGTAGCATATATATGTAATCCCAGCACTCTGGCGTCGGGCGCCGGAAGCTCAGGGGAGTTCAAGGACAGAGCTAGTTACAGACCGAATTTGAAGCCAGCCTGAGCTTGACAGACAGACAGTTTAGAAATACTGGGGAAAGAGGGATGTCTCCAAAAGCCTATGGGTGTGAGTCAAGGATGCTGATATGTAACATGTAACTGAGAAACTGTGTAGCCACCAACCCTGCAATACCTGAGGCCGGTTCTTCAGTCTGTCTGTCCTCCTCCTCGTCTCTTCTTTCACCCTCAGCATTAAGAAGTGCTGAGACAATATCACTGACCGTCTTGTAGTTTTCGCCAGTGGCCAGGAGTTGACTCTGAACTGTCTGTCTTACCAGGCTCCTACTGAAGCCCATTTCCAAAGCTGCTTTAACTACAGGCGTGTTCATCATGACCACATCTTCTGAACTTTCACCAAGTCCGAAATGCATAACTGTTTGCAGACAAATTTGCTAATATTAAACTCCACAAAGTTAAAACTATGGAAAATAATGACTGTAATCTCATATCCTGATTAGGGAGATATACCACAAGCACCAATTAAATTAACTTCAATAACATTTTAACTTGATAATAGTGAAATGAGAGTACAATTAACATACTATGCATTTAAAAAATTACTTGCTACAATGCATACATCCTAGACGTACTTAATAAAAACAATCTCTTATCAACAGGCTTAGGAATCTGTACTGTTAAAAAATCTCACCAGTGTTGGTGAGATGGTGGGGTAGTAAAGGCACTTGCTGCCAAGCCTGAAAGCCTTAAGTTCAATTCACAGGATCCATAAGGTAGGAGAAAAGAACTAACTCCCAAATGTTTTCCTCCTAATAATAATAATAATAATACAAATTATTTATTTACTTTTATCTGTATTGGTTTTGCCTGCATGTATGTCTACGTAAGGGTGTCAGATCCCCTGAAATTGGAGCCACAAACAGTTGTAAGCTGCCATGTGGATGCTGGGAATTGAACCTGGGTCCTCTGGAACAGCAGCCAAGTGCTCTTAACCACGGAGCCATCCATCTCTCCAGCCCCCAAAGCTGTCCTCTTCACACATGCTGTGGCATGTACACCCACACATACACAATAACATATGTATTTTTTTAATTTTTCAAAAATCAAGCAGGCAAGATGGCTCATGGTATACATGTTTTCTGCACAAGCCTACCAAAGTTCAATTCCTGAAACCCACAGGATGACTCCTGAAGTAACTAATCCTGTGTGTGTGTGTGTGTGTGTGTGTGTGTGTGTGTGTGTGTGTGTAACTAATCCTGTGTGTGTGTGTGTGTGTGTGTGTGTGTGTGTGTACGCGCCGAGCTACAAAAATAAAGAAATAACCTCCAGGCAGGAAAATCGAGGAAACTGTAAAGTTCATTAAGAACTGGACATGCGCCAGCACAGACAAAGCCTTTGACCCTTTTCTGACACTCACAAACAAGATTTAACATGCTACCCCCTCAGAAAACTAGATAGATAGATAGATAGATAGATAGATAGATAGATAGATAGATAGATAGATAGATATAGGGCACAGTGCTAACACGGAGGTGCAGCGCCTCAGTGCAATGCTTTTCTAGCATATGGTTGATAGCACAGTAAAAAGAACAGAAAAAAATTAAGACATGGGGTATGGACTAGGTAGAGGACTTGTTTGGCATGCTTGAGAATTCCATTTCTAGCAATCATGCACACATCTACTCCCTTCCCCTGTAAAGGGGTTAGGTGTGGGGCTGGGACCTTGCACAGTGTGGTGAGTCTTTGGCAAGCACACATGAAGCATTTGGGTTTAATTCACAACACCAATGGAGATGATTCAGAGCTGAATTATGAATAATGTCTAAACAGAAACACAAGTGAGGCAGAGAAAACAAGGATGGGACACATAAAGATGTAAGGAAAACACATAGTTAAATAAGCAAAAGTAATGAGAGCCTGAACAGAGCAGTTGTGAAGATGAAAATGTAAGGTGATGAGAGTGGGAGTTGGAAGAGAAGGCCTGGGAAGCCCTCTCTGTTAAGGTCAGTGTGAGCTCTTCCTGTGCTTCTGTGCCATTACAGCTGAGCTTTTCCAAGACACTGCCCTGCCATCTGCTGGAGACTGCTGCAATAAACACACAAACAACCAATGTCAAAATGTCAACAGCAACCTCCTCAAAAGCATGTCCAAAGTAGCCAAACCAGCCTTGACCCCTGACACCTCCTCCAGAAAATAACATGAAGAATAAACAAACCCTGAAGCTGAAATGATAAAGTAATCGATAGGAATGTCTGAAAGAGAACAACAAGCACAACAGCCTTAAGCAGGACAAAAACTTAGGACAGAAGCGGGTGAGGACTATAGACGGTGAGGGCAGTAGACGGTGAGGCTGGCAGTGGGCAGACAGTGAGCATCTGGACACACTGGGAAGGCCCAGCTGGTTCTGTAGCTGGGTGCTATTAACTGAGATGGAAAGGTGAGAGCAGAGCCTCTCAGGAATCAAACAGGGGAAGCTTGTGCTCCAACATATTTACTGAAACAGCCACGTTAGCCAGAAATGGAAGCACTTTGAAATTTAAGCAGGTAACTGGACATTGCAGCCTGGCACCCATCTGACCAGAGCATAAAGAACACTTCATACGGTAGTCTGTGACTCAGAAATATGAAAAAGTGGTGGTAGTGTGCACCTTTAATCCCAGCACTCAGGAGGCAGAGGCAGGCAGATCTCTGTGAGTTTGTGGCCAGCCTGGTCTACAGAGCAAGTTCCAAGACAGCCTGGACTCTGTTATATAGAGGAACCTTATCTCAGAACTAAAAAAAGAAAGAGGAGCTAGGAAAGGAAACTGCTCAGAATCAACAGAAGAACAGGAAAACCCCCAAAAAATGACATCAGGGAAGTCAACCAAAAGAGTATACTGAGGACAAAGGCCCGTGTGCCGGAGTGCCTTTGTCACCCAGCACTGGGGAGATAAAGGCCCTATGGATCTCAAGTTTAGGGCAGCCAAGAATACTGCATAACACACTTCCAAAAGCAGCATTCAACTGTATCAAATGCCAGCTGTCAGGAAGTAAGAGATCTGCTAATACAGCAGTTTCTGGTGACCATGACAACATTTACAAATTAGCAGTAGGGGACATAATCCAGAAAATGAAGCCAGGTATGATGGCATATCCTGTAATAGAGCACTCAGAAGCCGAGGCCAGAGGATCCAAAGTTCAAAGCCAGCTTGGGCCATATTATGAGACTCTGTATCAAGAATGAAGGAAGGGGAAATAAATAAATAAACAAAAGAACAAAGAAAAGTGGTTTTGAAGAGAAAACAAGAGTTCTCTTTTCATTTTTCTATTTTCTTTGTTGGGTGATGTTTTATTCTTTGGCCTTTTTTTGGGGGGGGCAGCTGCCCAGTTAGCCACAGAGTAAGAGTGAAAGTAAGATATCCAGAAGTAAAAAAAGGAAAAAAGTCCAGAAGAAAAAGGTAGTTGAATAATTTAAGAAAAGCTGACAAGAAACAAGCCAAGCCCAGGCCAGGCATTCCTAAAGATAAACCTGTGTGTGTGACTTATTTGGGAACTGGGTGGTAGACCCCTCAAAAAAGCCAAGAGTGAAACATCACACAGCATTCTCAGTGAAGAACATGAACTAGGAAAACTGTGGGATGAGCTAGAGTCTTATTGAGATGGCTGAGAGGGGAGCGCTTGCCAGACAAGCCAGAATGATCCCAGAACCCATGTAAAGCGAAGAGAACTGACTCCTGAGAATTGCCTGCTGATCGCTACACGTGCACTGTGGCACATGCATGCCCAAACATACATCATACACACATGTATACAATCTCTCACACATTCTTTTAAAAAGATTTTGTAAATTACAAACAGAAGCCTATAAAGAAAGGAAATGTATAACACTCATTCTGAAGACTGGCAAAGTGATTTTATAAACAAAAGTAAGATGTAAATCTTGAGAGGCTGGAAATGTAGCATGGTGTAGCATGGCAGTGTGGTATAGTGTGGTGTATCATGGCATAGTGTAGTGCTGTACAGAGTGGTGTGGCAAGGTGCAGACGGTATAGCAAGTACCTAGCATACACAAGGCCCTGGGTTCTAGCCTCAGCAGCAGTCTAAATATTTAAACACTAAATAAGAACAGCTACCCACTATCCATTACTTTGCTGACCTTAGTGCACTTCAGAGTCACTGTTTCCATTACCAAGCAGGCACCTTATCTACTGCCAAGTCATGGTTTCTACGACTTTTCTATATCTTGGTCCTCCTCTGTTCTAGCCACTAATGTGCCAAAGCCTCTCTTGAAAAGGTGAGTCAAAACCAGAACTCCCCTTCAGATGTGATTAGCACATCAACCACCGTGGGACCATAATACATGGGGATCACATACAGTAACTACTGAGATATGGTTAAAACTCAGCTCCAGTCCAGAGCCCCTGTACTCTTGCTATGTTCCTGCCTTTAAACCTAACATCCTAACATCATAACTCAACTGTAACACACTCACAGCAGCCTCTTCCTCCTTGGAGGTAAAGCTTGCTCACACCTCACACACAACCTCTTCCTCCCTGGAGGCAAAGCTTTCATTTGACATGGCTTCAGGCTCTTGTTTTCTGTGTGTATCTTGTTGCCTCATATGAAATGTCAGCACTTTGAAGACCAATAAACGTCTTAGAATCTTAAAAATGTCACAAATCTTATTAGTAGACAAATTTTCTAGTTAGCACCCACAGTTCCCTATATGGTTTCCTCTAATATACTTCCATTTCTAAAATTCTTACAAAATCTCATAGTTGTATTTTAAAAGTTTCCCTACTTACTTGGAGGGTTGCCATTTTCTTCTCCTGGGGTGTCTGAAGTGGACAACAGCTATGAAATAAGAGAACACTTGACAGGAAAATCAGAAACCTCAAACAGTCCAAACAGCAGAGTCAGGGATTTGCCTTGCTGTAGGGTAAGGTCTCATTCTGTTGCTGAGGTTGGCCTACAACTCATGGCAATCCTCCTGCCTCAGCTTTCCAAGCACTGGGATGACAGAGTGAGCTGCCACACCGAAGCAAACAACAACAGTTAGTTTAAGTAAATACACATACCCTTTTGGAAACTGGGTGATTCAAACACTTCATTGTAAGCCAGGTATGCTAGCACAAACCTGTAAGTTCAGCACTTGGAAAGCTGAGAAGATGAAGAGTTCAAGGCATGCCTCAGCTGCATGTCTCAAACCTCTAAAATAAATACTATGTAAGTATTTATTAAAAATTATGGTTTTACTTCACCATAATTATTATACAACTATGCTTATACTTTATCGACAACCAAGTTAGGATTCCAGTGTTTCTTCCATTTCAGAGAAAGGAAGATACAACAGTGGCTCCTCACTCCTTTGGAAAGCAGTATTTCAATTTGGGTAAGTTTTAAAAGGTAGTAACACTTTAAAAAGGTTTTTGGCTTTTTTTTTTTTCTGGAAAAGACTAGAGACATTGAAGATACCTCTTCAACCCCATTTTTGTTTTTAAGAAAAAAATTCTGTACACTGGTAGGATATAAGATTTTCCAAAATTGCAAAAGTAAATAACAGTATTTATAAAGAAGCCTGAGTAGCAAACTATCAAGGATGCCATTACCATGGCTACATGACATGTAACTCCAACTCCACAGCTCTTCTAAGCACACACTTACATTCTCAAGTGTGTTAGCACCTCACAACCTCAGGTATATCTTTCTAAGCACATTTCTTTTTCTTAAATCGCTATAAGAATTTGTTAATAAGCCCCAATTTTGTCCTAAAAAAATTTGTAAATAAACTAATAAAACAGATATAAATATCACTCTAAAAGATTTCTGTAATCACTATTACATGGCATAGTCCAATGCTATATTTTGTATATGGAGAGAGTGTGTGTACCTGTTACCATGGGTGTGAGCAACTACATGTGCACACGTGTGGGGGACAAAGGTAGACACAGATGTCTTAACAGTTCTATCCTTTATTTCTAAGACAAGGTCTCTGTCTCCATTCACCCTGGAACTCACTGAACGGTTCCATTATCTGGCCTGTGAGAGAGAGAGCTCCAGGGATTCCCATCTCCCGAGCCCTGGGTTTGCTGATGTATACTGCCACACCCGGCTTTGTACACAGGGCTGGGTCCTCAGATTGCCCGGTAGGCACTTTACCAAATGGTCACCTCCCCAGCTCTCTGGTTGATTTGAAGAATGAGTTTACCTGTTCAAGAAGATGAGGGTATCTAGCCTGAATTTCATCAACAAACTCCTGCCCCTTCATCCGTATCAAGAACTCACACCTAAAATGTTAAACAAAAATGACTCTAAATTATTTCATGTCAATTTATTCGAGGAGTGACTTTCAAATCTTCCTGATTATACCCCACAGCAAACATTTTACATCACAACCCAGGAGACATTTGTGTCTAACAAACCCAAACGGTCACATACCAGCACACATTCTTACTGTGTTGGTACATTCCATTATTTTTCTGTCTCCTAATTACACACAACAAAGGGAAAATTCTGGACTTAGGGCAAAAGTTGGCTTATGAAAAACAATGTTACAGACATTATCTTTTTTGTGCTTAACACTATTTCAAAAACTAATACTCTTTATTAAAATTTTATTGTTCACAATACAGGAACTGCCAATCCTGCTCCAGAGTTCACTCTCCTATCTTGAAATACAACCTACCACACTTCCTCCAGGAAACACATAATCAAGTACTTTATCTCCACATTTTGTAGCAATGTTTCTCAAACATGTAAACTACTAAAGCTTCTCGAAAGAAGCTCACCTAACATCCATTGCCATCCTACTCCTTTTTGAACAAATGTTACACAACAAGATGTCCATATGAAAATTTCTTTGGGGGCTGGAGAGATGGCTCAATGGTTAAGAACACTAACTGGTCTTCCAGAGGTCCTGAGTTCAATGCCAGCAACCACATGATGGCTCACAACCAACTGTAATGAGATTGGGTGCCCTCTTCTGGGCAGCAGGGATACATGCAGACAGAACATTGTATACATAATAAATAAATAGATACATAAATAAAGGTTTTTTAAAAAAGAAAGAAAATTTCTTTTAAAAGCACAAAGACAAAAAATCTTGACCTATGCCCATGCTACATGCAAAAATTAACTAAAGATGAACCATATCCTTCAATATAAGAAAATTCCTTTTGTCCTTCCTTATGTCCACACGTTCTTATATGAGAAGCTTAGAAGGAAGGCCGGAGGTAGCTCAGTGCTCAAGAGCACTTGCTGCTCCTACAGAGAACCAGAGTTCAGTCCCCAGCACCATGGCAGGAAACTCACAACCTTCTGTAACTCTAGTTCCAGGGGACCCAATGCTTCGGGCCTTCTTGGGCACCTGCACTCATGTACACATAGCCACATGCAGACACACTGTGCTAGATAATTTTATATCAACTTGACAAAAGTTAAAGTCATCTGAGAGGAGGGAACTCAATTGGAAAATTCCTCCAAAAGATCCAGCTGTAAAACATTTTTATAAACAGTGATTGATGGGGGAGGGTCCAGTCCTCTGTGGGTGGGACCACCCTAGGCTGGCGGTCCTGGGTTCTATAAGAGAGCAGGCTGAGCAAGCCATGAGGAGAAAGCCAGTAAACAGCAAGCCTCCATGGCCTGTCCATCAGCTCTTGCATCCAGGTTTCCATCCTGTTTGAGTGCCTGTCCTGACTTCCTTTATAAAGAACAGTGATATGGAAGCATAAGCCAAATAAACCTTTTCCTCTCTAAGTTGCTTTGGTCATGGTGTTTCATCATAGAAATAGTAACCCTAACACACACACACACACACACACACACACACACACACACGCGCGCGCGCGCGCGAATATGGTAAAAATAAATTAAAACAAATTAAGAAGCCTGGTAGCATAGCTGTATCAGATACAGAGCCTCTACTTTGCATGCAGAAGTCCACAGGATTCAATATTCAAAAACAGAAATTTTAGACCAGGACAAAAAACATAATCCATAAAAGGTAAAACTGATATAATGTCATCTTCAAAATTAGAGACATTGGTTCTTCAAAAGACTCTTTGCTAAAGAAATGAAAAAGGGGGGAGGGGAGCTGGAGAGATGGATCAGTGTTAGGAGCACCTGCTGCTCTCCCAGGATACACAGCACCTATGTGAAAGGGCTCTCACATGCCTATAACCTCAGCCCTAGAGGTTTTTTCGCCATCCTATGGCATTCACATGCTATACATGCGGACACATACACTTAAATAAAAATTAAAACCCAGAAGTGAAAATACTGATGGAGCAGTCTGACTCTCCATCTTAAGGACTGAACCCATTTTGTTACAAGGTCAGAACAATGTCATTTCTGTTTCCTGCAAAATCCAAGCTGGCCTAAGTACTTTAACCTGTTTCTGGAATTTGCCATGCTCCCCACTCTATGGAGTTGACTCACCTTGAATGTATCCTGATGAGATCAGATATTCTGCCAAATAATTTTAAAATGTTCAGCCAAGTTCCTATATCAAATTCCCCTGGAAATCCTCCAACCCTTGAAAAATTCCTAGTCACACAGTTTGGGGACTATATAAACCCAACATTCTCCTGAGTCCAATGCTATTTTCTCAAACTCCACTTTAGAGAGAAAGCATGACTGACAGAAAATAAAGCTTGCTTAATTTGACCAGAGAATTTGCATCACAGTCTTTACTGTCATTCAGTGGGATTAACAAATAAAACCCACAGATTAAAGGAGAGTTTACAAGAATGTTATCAGCAAGATAGCAAAGTGGGGCTGGAGAGATAGCTCAGAGGTTAAGAACACCCACTGCTCTTCCAGAGGTCCTGAGTTCCAACCACATGGTGGCTCACAACCATCCGCTATGAGATCTGGTGCCCTCTTCTGGTGTGCAGATATACATGGAAGCAGAATGTTGTATACATAATAAATAAATAAAATCTTTAAAAATTGTTTTAAAAAAAAAGATAGCAAAGTAAAAGGGTCTTGTCTGCTTATGTCTGTAACAAATCAAAACTAAAAAAGACAGCTGTCCTTGGAACATACAGCCCAGGGAAGGCTGAGTAACCCAACTAACATAAAATGAAGACAGACGAGTGGGTGGAGGCTGTGACAGTGTGTGTGGGGGGGGGGAGGGGGTTGAATAGTATGCTAAGGCTAAGATTGAGCTAAGGATCACTAAAGAGAGAGGGGGAGGGAGGCGAGAGGGAAGGGAGAAGGAGGGAGAGGATAGGTAGGGTGGGGAAGGGGAGGGAAGGGGTAGAGGAGGGAAAGAAGGCCCAATGGGGAGGACAGGCTTAGCAGAAACATCTGGAAACAGGTAGGCTCAGAGTTCAGGAGTACTGGCAAGCAAATACCACCATGGCTCCTAGGGGCTCCTTTGGGGAAAAACCCAGAACCTTTGCCAATGAAGCTGTCAACAACCTTGAGAGAACCACTGACCTCCTGAAGTGTCACAGCAAAAGACTCTCTAGTGTGTACTGGCACTGAATTCAGAACCTCCTCTCCCATGGAGCAGCCAGTTCCCACTACTAAGGAACCCTTGAGGCAGAAAGGAGGGGTGCTGCAACACTCAGCAAGGAACCCATGCTCTGTAGCACCGAGCTGCAGAGCAGCCTGCATGTCAGAGCCTGTCCTATGTCCACTCTGCTCTTGTCCTAAGCCCCAGCCCTGCAGCTGCTCTGACACACCTGTGCTCCACATCTCCTCCAGCTGTTCAAGGTGAGTGTCTTCATCTCAGACACTCAACACATCACAGCAGCAGTCAGTGCTCTCTCCACACACTCACACAGATGGCTCTGTGACTGCTCTTCAGGCTCTCAATCATCAAGACAAACCAGGTAACACCAGTGCTACCGTCCCCTTCATTGTGAGAACACTCACAAGCCAGAACAGGTATAACAGGGGTCCCATTGGCCAGGGTGTTTCCCATGACAGGAAAGATCATAAGCTTTGATGCTGCCCAGACACTGAGAATCTCTAAAACCTTCACTAACAAGGATTTCAGCTAACAGAAGCTCCATGGAGACTATGAAACTGCACTTCCCAAGGAGTCTGGGCCTGCCATACCCCTGACAAGCCCAAACCCTCACACCCACCCACAGTTAAAGGTCTTTGCTCAACACAAAATCTAAGAAGCAGGATTACAAGTAACTAACAAATAAATAAAACAAAAACTCTAACAACAAAGGGAGACAAAAATTTTCCAAGAACCAATTCAAAAGAAGGAAGAGAAAGGTGTTTACAAACTGCTGTCAGATAAGCAAGTAATATTCATCTTCAGGGAGTGTGGTGAGTTTCAAGAGAACAAGACAGATACACAAGCTATAATGAAAGAATACAAAGAGCAATTCTTGAGAGCACAGGAAAGTACAAAATTTACAGGTGAAGACAAATACATAATCATCTTCAGACTTCTCCACATTGTAATGCAGAGTGTAAATAATTCAACTCTATCATAAAGGTAAAAAAAAAAACAAACACTGGGACTCAGGTAAAGTGCCTATCTACAATGCACAAAGCCCAGAATCAACCTTCAGTACTACCCCAGTCCATCACAGTGCTAAAAACAACTGTAACTACAATTGTAGTTATAACTGTCCTATTAAATAAAGGCAGTGTTAGAAATAACTATAGCTACAACTATAGTGACAACTATCCTAATAAAAACAGTATTAGAAATAACTGTAGCTACAATTATCATATGAAAAATAAACAATAGGCCAGGCGTTGGTGGCCCACGCCTTTAATCCCAGCACTCAGGAGGCAGAGGCAGGAGGATCTCTGTGAGTTCGAGGCCAGCCTGGTCTCCAGACCAAGTGCCAGGATAGGCTCCAAAGCTACACAGAGAAACCCTGTCTCGAAAAACCAAAAAAAGAAAGAAAGAAAGAAAGAAAGAAAGAAAGAAAGAAAGAAAGAAAGAAAGAAAGAAGATAAACAATAAATAAACTTAGAAGGATATAGTGACACCAAAGCCATGGTATGCTGGGAAGACAGAGGCAGTTTCTGTGCAGCTGAAATCATCAGTTTTCATAGCAGACTGCTTTAAGATGTGAGGGAGGCAATCCTCAGCTGAGGTCCCTCTTCCCAGGTGACCAGTGTGTCAATGACAGAAACCAATCAGCAGAATGGTTAAAGACATGTAGTATAGCAGTCCTGACTGCCCTCAGAGCGCAGCACACCTGAATCTGACAAATGAGTGAACTATATATACTAAAACCTAGTGATAATGACCATCTGTTAGTCTGTCTTTGCTGAGAGCAAACAGTCACAGCTGAAACCTGTTCTGAGCTGCACTGACAAAAACCATTCCTGTCTTCTCCCTTGGCATTTAAAACAGGGTGAAGAATTTTGTTTTACAAAGTATAGCAATTCAAATGTTAGAATTTAGAACGTTTTTGTCTTTTATATATAAGTTAAATTTCAAGTTACAACATATAAGCCCACAAGTATGGTTGTCATTTAAAATTCTGACATTTTCAACAGTGAAGACTAAATTCATACTAGCATTACTATGGAGAAATGTTGCTTTTTTTCAAACATGTTCTTAAAGATCAACCTCCAATAAGACCTACAACATTATGAAATCACTTGTCAAATTTGTTGCATTAAGAGAACCCTTGAAACAAACTCTGGGTGCCTTCAGAAATGCCTGCCACCAAGCCTGACGACCTGCATTCCATTCACAGAACCCACATGGTGAAAGAAGAGTTGTCCTATGACCTCCACTAGCAAATTGTGCTTTATTTTCCTTGGATAAGAATTTTTTTTTTGCTTACTGTTTTTTTCCAGATCGGGTCTGGCCAACTAGCTGAGTTGGTCTGGGGCTCACAATGTAGCCCAAGTTAACCTTGACCTCAGACTCCTTCTGCCTCAACCTGAGCTGACCTGAACTTGCTATGTAGACCAGTCTGGCCTCTGCTCACAGAGATTACATGCCTCTTCCACCTAAGTGCTGAGATTAAAGGCGTGTGGGCATGGGTGCACTCCCTACCCCATCATATACAATGGATTGATCCACTATAAACATTTCTACTTCCAAATTCCTTTTCATCATATATCACACAAAAATGACCAAAGGTCCCTGTAATTTCCTGAAGGAGGTCCAACAGATTTATCATTATTATGGAAGGCATGCACAAGTCCAAACTTTCTTCATTGTATGATTCCACTTACATGTGGTACCTAAAGTAAAAAATTCAGATATAGCAAGTAAAAGGCTGGTTGCCAGGGGTGGGGGGGATGCTTTCAAGTGTATGGGATACAGAGTTTCAGAGTGAGAAGATGAAAAGGCTCTGAACATGACTGTAAAACAGTACACATGCACTTTATGCTGCACAAGAATACATTTTAGAAGGCTAAATTGGTATATTTTTATGTATATTTTATCATGATAAAAACTCCTAACAGCCCATTTATTTTAGAAATTATGTCCAAGTTCACATAGTTAATTGGTTACAAATATACAATTTCTAATTCTATTTCACTAACAACTGTGCCCCTAAATTTATTTTAAGCAATAATAAAAATTAAGAGGTTAGGGATAGCCGGGCATCGGTGGCACATGCCTTTAATCCCAGCACTCAGGAGGCAGAGGCAGGCAGATTGCTGTTGAGTTCCAGGCCAGCCTGAGCTAGTTTCAGAACAGCCAGGGCTACACAGAAAGACCCTGTCTCAACAAAAACAATCAAAGAACCAATTACCTTGGAAACCATTTGGCATGTTCTACCCAGGGGTCATCTCCAGATTCCCAACACCTCAAGCCACCATCACAACAAAAGCATTTGACATCATCATTGCGATCTAAACAAGAAAAGAAGATGAGAAACTGACTCATGTATATTCCCATAAACAAAAAAGAGAAAGTTCTAGTCTCTGTTAACATCTTACCCACATAGTAAAATCCAGCACTTGCAAGCTGCTCAGGCTGAACAGGAACACTGGACGGCCAGCACAGAAACGTCCTCATTCGAGCAGTATGTGTCTGCATACTCAGATTTGATATACTAAACCTCTGCGTTTCTGAAGAATTTTCCAGAAATGGACAGTTGGGAAAATGTCTCCGATGCTCTGACATAGCGTCATCCTTCGGTTCCCAGTTGCTCAGTTTTCCACCACACGCAAAGCAGGCCACCCTGTCTCCAGGTCCCACATAGTAGAAGCCGGCTCTGGCCAGCTCAGCTGGTGACAGAAAGCTTAATGGCCACATACTGTAAGTAAGAAATCTGGCCTCTTCAGTAATCATGGCATAGCTGCAGGGATTGGTCCTTGATGACAAGTCTTCCACTGCTCTAGAATTGAGAGGATTTGAGGACAAGTTGGAGTGAGTACCCGCTCGTTCTGGAATAGGTAACGAATGTGCAAGCCCACTTCTCACAGGAGCTGTGTTCTTGGATGGAGACTGCAGATTAGCAGAAAGCAGGGTGTGAACAAAGCTGCAGCTGGGGTACAGCTGCCTGTGCTTTTCCACAGGACTGTCGCCTTGTTTCCAGTTGTCCAGCATCAGGCCGCAGCAGAAGCACTTGACCTTGTCGTTGACACCTGTATAGTAAAAGCCAGCTCGAGCTAGGCTCCTTTCCGATACAGGAACTCCCGTGGGGAAAGCTGAGTACGTGGACATTCTATACAGCTCACATGAAAAATCATACTTCATTTTTTCTTTGCTCTCTCTTGTCCAGTCTGGCAGGGTTGTGCTATTTTCCATTATACTTGTGGGGTTTTGGCGTAAGGTACCTTGGACAACTCTTTGGGAGAGAGCTGTGTGCATGAGTAGTGAGAGTATCTCTAAAAGCTTACACTGCCTTTGTGAAGCTTCTCACACCTTCACACTAAGTAAGATCTCTACCACAGACAGATCCTAACTGGGTGGAAGTCACTACACCTGACTGCATTTATATGAGTTCACCCTTATATAGGACAAACCTGTCTCATTTCCCAAAATACTACACTACTCAGGACTCTAGGATCATATGAACCCTTTTGGGTAACCCAAGAGCTATTTAACCATAATTTACTTTCATTAAAAAAAGTTATGTAGTCAAGATATACTGAGTCAGGTGCTGACTATATTGGAAAAATTATATGCAGGCTTTTTCACCTTATAAGGACTTTAACATAAGGTCCAAACCTACTCTATTGTCTACCAAATACAAGTAAGTAAATTCTCCACATGGTTACATTTCCTAAAAGCTAATTTCCCACAGCTCATCATCACAGTATTTCCTGAAGTGGTTTATACTAATCTCAGTTACCTTCTGGGGAAGTTAACACACCTATTAAGACTACAGTATGCGTGGTGAATGACCTTTACTTAAAGCTTGAACTGTTATTAATCTCACCTGTTAAATCTTATGTGTTAGTACCTTAATCCTTCCTGTGTCTATTATTTTAATATATCTGGTCAACACAGTATTTTGTCCATAAACTTGATAGACTGCATTTTTAAAAGTCCACCTTAGCTTCACTACATCTGTTATAATTACAGATGAACCACTTTATGAAGACAGAGCTCTCTCTTCTGTTACCACAAGTACCTAACAAGCCTGTTTTACCACAGCATTCCTGTTGCACGAAGTACCTTACTAACTAGCCTTCTTTTTTGAGAACTCAATATTTTATATAACTATTCATACACAAAAGTACACTCCATAGAATTCAAACTGCATTTTTTATAAAAATTTTCAGATCTGCATGACTAGGTTTACTTCTAGGAAAACACCGGAGGAAATGGAGACTCTTAAGTGCTGTACATCTGGAAGGGAAAAAAAGATATTTTTATAAAACTAATTATATACCAGTTATGACCTCTTCAATTTATTCAGTAATATCTAAAAAATGACTCATTGTAGATAATACATCCTAACTACAGCAGTTTCTCACCCAACCACTCTACTTAGAAAAGGTCTAAATCAAAATACGTGAGTGCAGAAGACTTCCCAGAGCACTAACTATGCTTGTCTTTAAAGCGCACAGCTTTGTACATTTTAAAACGTAAAACTTTAAAGTCAGATGGAAATTTCCATCAAGGAAGAAAAATTGGTCCCCGATTTCACATTTGTGATTTTATTTACTGTTTATTTATTGTTACACAAAATGTACCATACTTCATAGTCATCTTTTTTTCAGTTATTTTTTGCAGGGACAGGGTCTCATTCTGTAGCTTAGGCTGGCTAGAAAGTTAATGTAACTCTAGCTGGTTTTAAAACTTGTTGGCATTCTCTTGTCTTGGCCTCCCAAGCACTGGGACCACACTACTGCCAGGCTCCTTTCATTTTCTGATTTAAAGATATTTTGATCGGGTACTTGGTTGGAGACAGAGAGCACCTGTGGGTAGTGGGGAGACAGTCTGCGGGGGCTGCTGATGCAGCTCCGTGTTGGGGCTTTTGCCTTGCAAGTAAAGGACCCGGGTTTAATCATCGCAGTTGTTAAAGAAAGAACTAAAAAAGGAGGAAGAGAAGGACGAGGACCAGGAGGAGGAAGAAGCATCTCAACAGAAAGATTTCCGAGGCCCGCTTGCAATCTCAATCTGAACACTAGGAAGATAAGGCAGGATGAAACGCTCTGCCAGCAGAGCAGTTGATCTAGTTGGGACTGAACTGGCCTAGACCCAGGAGTCTGGAAGAGCTCATTAACGCCTTCCTTCCGTTAAGGACAACCATTCCCTAACAATGCCAGCGCAGCCACCACTGAAACAATCTCAAAAGTGAAAAGTACAATTGCTTGTGGAGCACTGGCCTGGTACTAGGCTTCCACTGCACACCCGGTGCTCATCTGCAGCCAGTGCCTGCTCTCTGTGCACGCTGCAGAGGGGTGACGCTGGGTCAGAGTGACAAAAGACGCGCTTCCCTATTCAGCCAACCACGCAGTTATTGCTCACCCCAATACATGAGAAACGTCTCGGTTTAAAGGCAGTAGAGAAATGCCACCGGTAAGCTTAAAGCCCTGCGAGATGGGCGTGGTGGTGCGTGCTAGTAATCCCAGCACTTGGGAGACTGAGGCAGGAGGATGGCCGCGAGCTGGGGACCAGCCTAAGCTGACTCAATAAATAAATAAACCGAAAGGAAAAGAAAGCAAAACTGGAAAGCAAGTCCAAGCCCGAGGGCCGGGAGGCGAGCGGTGGTCGGGCGGCCTTGACAACAGGGGTTCTTACAACACCGGCTGAGCTGGCTTCGGGGAGCCGAGGGCCCTGCTCGCCCGCTCGCCCGCCTCGCCGGAGGGAGGGAGCCGCACTCACCGCGGAGTCGAAGGACACGGACGCCGCAAACCCTTACTGCTCACCCTCAGCCTTCCCGAAAGCCCCCGGGGCCAGAGGGGCGTGGCGGGCGTGTGGTGACGACACACGGCGCGCACCCACTGCGATAGGGGACTAAATTAACCGTGCGAGACTGCACATGCGCTTGCGCTTGCGCTTGCGCTTGCGCTTGCGCTTGCGCTTGCGCATTCAGGTTTTAGAAGCCGAACATCCGGGCCTAGCTGTCCGGGACCGGAGCAGGGCTGGGCCTTCGCCAACGCCCCTCGGGCGAGCCCGCACTCTCCTTCCGCTAGGAGTTTCGGGCGGTCGGCCTTGTGTGTTAACTGGCGGTTGCACCTTCAGGGTGGCAACCGCGAGCCGCCGCCCGTGGCTCGGGAAACCCTGCGGAAAAGCCCGCGCGGGCGCTCTCCCGCCTCAGCCCGCCACCATGGCAAACGTGGCTTCGTTGCCGAGCCTGGCCTCGGGCCCCTGAGTAAAACGTGTGCGTGTTGGACTTAGATGTTCTGTGAGATGGGCCCACGGACAAGTGGGCTCGTCTGCTGCACACCGCAAATCCCAGGAGTTGCGCCCGGCCGTGGCCAGCACACCCAGGCTTGCACACCGAGGCTCGCACATCGAGTCCAGCACAGCAAGGCTCGCACACCGAGTCCACCACAGCAAGGCTTGCACACCGAGGCCCAACACCCAGGCTTGCACACCCAGGCTCACTCACCGAGGCTGCCTGAGACCTTTGCGGCGGGGAGGCAGTTACACATTGTTTTGTTTTTAATACGCGCAGCAGGCAACAAACAGATAAGGAAAAAGCATAGTAGGAGGGTTAATAGTATAATGGGGGAGAGTGAGGTCAGAGTGTGTTGTTTATGTGTGATGAAACTGTGGAAGAATAAATTTAAAAAACTGCCTCCCCACCCCAACCTCCGCCGCCCCTCCAACACTAGCACACCAGGAAGGACTTCCCAATGCTTTTCCCGCCTGCCCTCCTGTTTGGATGTGTTGTGTTTGCTGTTTGGGGTTGCTTTTGCGGGTTTTATATTATTATTATTATTATTATTATTATTATTATTATTATTATTATTATTATTATTATTATTTGTTTGTTTGAGAAAAGATCAGGCTGGTGTAGGATTTAGCATCCTACTTCAGCCTCCTGTGTGCTGGGATTTGAAGTGCACGCCACGACGGGGGTGGGGGAGTGGTTTATGATTTAATTTATCTTGGGCTAGTCTTAGCCAATGAAATCAAAACGCTCCGGGGAACTCCAGGGGACAAACATTTCAAAAATTTAGAAATAACAGGCCAGTAGATTAGGCAGCCAAGGGGAATTCCAGAACCCATTGCCTCTCCCCGTCTTTCTGCCTGCCAATAGGTCAGTCACAGAACGGAGGTGAGAGTAAAAAGAAAGTATTTGTACTTTTGTGATACAGAGGAAAGACGTGTCATGGTTCCCAGTGGCTGCCTTCCAAAAATACACATGGATGCCAGTGTTTAGTTCAAGTCACTACTTCTGGGAAAGTTAAAAAAAATTCCTAATACTTGTGGGACTCTAGCAAGAATAGTGCACATTGAATTCTAGAGTAGGTCTCTTTTTCAGTTCTTGTCCTGACCAAAACACAAGATAGTGAGTCTACTTAAGTATACGGGAAAATTCCAATTACCAAACTTCAGAAGCTTCAGAATTTACTGAATACTGTAGAATTTTGGAGTCCAATCTTCTATTTTGTTGACCATTTATTCAACTAATACTTTCCCTATTTCCATGTAGAGCTGGTAATTTTGAGCTGGTGATCTTGAGATGGTTATCATGACATTTCATCTTTATATACAAAAATGTTTGATTCAAGATAATTTTGAAGAAAAAATAAGACTGAAGAGAAACATAAGTTGTTTAATAAAACCAGAGGCTGGAGAGATAATAGTTAAGAGCTCTTGCTGTTCATTTCCTAAAATCCACATTATGGATCACAACTCTGTAACTAGAATTCCAAAGGATTCCACACCCTATTCCAGTCTCCGTGGGCATTGGATACAAGTGATGCAATGCACATTCAAGCAAAATGTACATAAAATAAAATGCATAAATAAAAAAGTAAAATTTCAAGTTCTTAGTAGTATGCCTTTCTCTACTTACTAAATTGCAGAGTCCACTCAGAGTCCACATGGAGGCAAATGTTACAGGCGCTGGTGATACACAGCATAAGTACACCACAGTATATTTAAAAAAACAATTAAGAGCCAGGGATAGTGGCTCAGGCCAAGTATTTCTGTGAGATCAAGGCCAGCCTGAACTCACAGTGAGTTCCAAACTATCTTTGTTACTTTTTGTCTCTGCCGCTACGGTATTAAGAATAGGTGCCGCCAGAAGGCGCTTGTGCAAGATCCAGAGGAATAGTAGGTCCCTGGACCACAATAGAGCATCAGAGCCAGTGAGACACAATGGTGTTACAGTGATGATAAAGGAAGACACAGCCAGCAGCCAGCCTTCCACCCACCATCAGATAACCACGAAAACTCAGATATCAGAACCATATAGGCAAGACAGGCTTCTGTCACTGAAGAGGAGAGTGGGACAGCCAGATGGTGAGCTCTCCAGCTCTCCACCTCTTTTCCTGCCTGCCAAAAGCAGTAGAGCCAAGAGCTGTTCTTTGCCTTCCTTTTTCTTAGTTTTTGAGACAGGGTTTCTCTGTGTAACAGCCCTGCCTGTCCTGGAACTCACTTTGTAAACCAGGCTGTCCTTGAACTCACAGAGATCTTCTTACCTATGCCTCCCGAGTGTTGGGAATATAGGTGTGCACCACCACACCCTGTGACCTTTTCTTTCCAAAAAAAGAAAAAAGAAAAGAAAGGAAGAAAGAAAGAAAGAGAAAGAAAGAAAAGAAAAAAAGTTAAAGTTTCCTCTAGCCAAAGAGAAAAAGTATTACCATACACCTGGCTCAAGGATCATGCAAAATTCAAAAGATTGCCCATGTTAAAAATTGAAGGTTTGTTTCTAGGCTGAGGGTGTGTGGCATAGCTTTTGAGACAATGAATTTCAAACTCCACATTACAAGTTAAACACTAGAACGAGCTTTCAGTTACTTTCCCATTCATAGGCATTTGGGTGGTCTCCAACCTTCCACAAACAATTGTAATTAACAGTTTTGGATAAATGTCTTATTTTATAATATTTTGCTAGGAATGGGTTGTTGTTAGCTTCTTGTGTAAATTATATATATTTTGCTGGACACATTCATCTGAGGGAATGTTGGTGAGTGCAACCCAAGAAATGAGACAGGGTGGTCCTGTCCTCTGCTCCACAACACTGGAGTTGCAGGCACAGGTGCAGCCATGCTCAGCTGTTTACTTAGGTCTAGGGATTTGAACTCAGGTCCTCAAAAGCTTGTGCAGCAAGCCCTCTTAGCCACTGAACAATTCCTCCATCTTGAATGTGACTTTTTCAAAGAGAGTAGAGACTGCAAGAGGAGAGCAGGGATGATAGGGGAGGGCAGTGGGAAAGGGAAATGGTTCAGAACAAAGCATATGGACGAAAAAGAAAGAACCCTCCACCTTAGGAGAGTTTATATCAGAATTTCCAAAGTGCCTGAAAATAGACTAGAACACCCTTTCCAATAAATTCATGGCAAGATTATGAACTGCTGTGAGGTGAATCCTCACTGCCAAACAGGCGTGGTTGTATGTGCCTGTTATCCCTGACTTAGAAGTTACAAGCAGGGGATCAGGAGTTCAAGGTCACCAGTGGTCACGTAGAGAGTGTGAAGCCAGCTTAAGATATGTGTGACATTCATTTAAAGAAAGAAATAAAGAGCACTGCACAGAGGGACAGGCCTTGGCTTCAATTCCACATCCAGTAAAGACAACTGTAGGTTTGTTGTTCCTCACACCAATAGTAGAAGGTTGCAGACAGACTACGGGTTTCTCCCTCTTGGCTAGAAGAGTAGATCTTGGATCAGCTAGCAGGAATTAGGAGGTGCCAAGGGATCGAAGCTATTACCAAACTACCTCAAAGAATTTTGCCAAAACTAGGCAGGTGGATTCCCAAGGGTGAGGGATGAGGATCAAGACTTGAGAAGAAAGCTCAGTAAGAGCCTAAGATTTAAGGAGAGTGATAGTATGCCCAGATACCATGTTCACTTTCCAGAATATCTTAAATATTTAAGATTAAATATTTAAAAATTTAAATTAAATATTATTTAATTTAAACAGAATTTTAAAATTTAAACAGAATCCTAAACATCACAAATATTCAAAATTTGGCTACATCAGAATTTTTCACCCCAACTTTTGATGGGGGAGGTCCTTCTGTGTATATGTTTGTCTTATTGGTTGATAAATAAAGCACTGTTGACCAATAGGGAAGCAAGTTAGGCGGAACTAGGATAGGAGGAGGATTCTGGGAAATGTAGAAAAGAGAGGAGTCGCCATGTGATCCCGTGAAGAGAAGAGAAGACGCAAGCCACTGGCATCCTCGATAAGTTTTTATAAAATATATAGATGAATGGTTATGGTTGATACTTAAGACAGAGTTAGCAAATAAGAAATCCTAGTCAATGGCTAACAGCATTGTAACCAATATTGATCTCTGTGTGTTATTTGGGGGCCATAACATGGTGGGGGAACTCAGGCGCTGGTGGAAAGAGCAATCATTACAAACTTTCATTTGAAAAAATAAAAAACTTCACATTCCTGTTCTACCAAGTTATTTATTTGTTTATTATTTATTAAAATTTTCCAGGACTGGAAATGCAGCTCGGTTAGTGGAGTATGTGCCTGGCGCTCGTGAAGCACGGGGCTCGGTCTCCAGTGCCACATGAAACTGGGCATAGTGACCCAAGTTTGTAATCCCAGCATTCCGGGTGTGAAGGCAGGAGGAACACAAGTCCAAGGTCATCCCTGCTGCTCAGTGCATTGAGGCCAGCCTGCAATGCATGAAAACCTCTCTCCTTCTGGTTTGAGTTTCTATTGCTGAGAGAAATACCATAACCCAAAGCCACTGGGGCTTAGCGGTAACAGCCCATCACCAGGAGAAGCCAAGACAGGAACTGAAGCCAATGCCACAGACAAATGGTGCTTGTTCATCGTGACCTGTTAAACTGCCTTTCTTTATACAGCCCAGAACCATGTGCCCAGGGGTGGCACCACCCACAGTGAGAAAAACCCCACAGATATGCTGAGAGGCCAATCTGATGGAGGCAGTTCAACTTAGAGTCTTTCCTGCCAGGTGACTCTACTCTGTGTCAACTTGACAAAACCTATCTAGCATAACTTCATAATTTCAGATAGATTTTTATTTGTTTCTGTTATTTTGAGACATGGTGTCAGCCCAGGCTGTCCTGGAACTCATGACAAAGCCTACACTATCTTCAAACCAATACCAACTTCCCCACTTCCACCTCCCAAGTGCTGAGATGACAAACAGATTACCAACCATATGTGTAGCCATTTTGATCCTTCCTGCTGTTCAATACCCCAGAAAGCTACACCTGCTGGGGCTCCAAACACCAAAAGCTTCCACTGCCCTTCTTAGGCAGACAACACAGGGAGTGTGTTAGCACCATAGGACTCCACTTGGCTTGGGCCATGTACATACTGCTCCATGAACGCTGTACCTCCCAACCTGTTAGCAACCTAGGTACCCACTCTCGAATCAGGCTGCATGTATACCTGCTTAAAAATAACTGAAAGGAGTCACTTCCCTTAGCAACCTCTTGACAATGCTCCATTTCTATTCAGATAATCCCAAGACACATCATGAAAGTGAGAGAGATGGGCCACTTGGTTTGGGGTCTGTGCCCAGTAAGACACACTGTATCCTTTGAGTGAACTCTTTTGGAAAATCTCCTATTTATCATCTTAGGATGGGTGTTCATTTGGTTAAAATCAGATGCATTGTGGGAAGGGATATGCGCAGTGAGCAAAGGTTTCCATATCCAATCCTATCAGTCAAAATAGGGGACCCTCATCATGTCCCTTTGCAACCAAGTTCCTTCTTCTTTTGAAGCCCATAGAGGCCCAGGCAAGCCTTGAGTACCCTCACTTGAGTACCCTCACTTGAGTACTCTCACTCACGGTCACTCTTGACACTGTCTTGCTGCCCTGTCCTCTCCCTTCACTAAGAATAAAGTATTCTCGTGCCGGGCATTGGTGGCACATGCCTTTAATCCCAGCACTCGGGAGGCAGAGGCAGGCGGATCTTTGTGAGTTTGAGGCCAGCCTGGTCTCCAGAGCAAGTGCCAGGATAGACTACGAAGCTACACAGAGAAACCCTGTCTCGAAAAAAAAAAATAATAATAACAAATAAAGTATTTTCGATACTTTGCAATAAGATACCCAAAACTCTGCAAATTCCCAACCCAGATCCAGATCTCTGTTGCTGTGATAAAACAGTGACTGATGCTAACTCGGGAAGGAAAAGCTCATCTTGTTTCCTTGTGTGTTATTGAGGAAGCCAACACATGAACCTGGAGACTGGAACTGAAGCAGAGACCATGGAAGAACACTGCTTACTAGCTTGCTTCCTTGGTTTGCTCAACCTGCTTTCGCCTAAGGATAGCACTACCACTGTGGACTGGGCCGGTCCCACATTAATTAGCAAATAAGAAAATGCTCCAGATATGCCTAGAGGCCGATCAGATGGAGGAGGCCACTCTTCCATTGAGAATCCATCCTCCCAGGTGTGCCACCTTGACAACTGAAGCTATAGCAGCTGGCTTGTGAGCACATACTTTCTTTGATTAGCTCCCAGCTCTTTGAACTTAAGGGTGGCCTTCAAGTAAGAGCTTGGCTGCTCTGTCATTTCTCTCCTTGGGTAAACTGTCACCAAGTTTCCTTTTACATCTATTTCAGATTCCTCTATGTGTGACAACAACATGAAACCTGGGTCCCCTTCCCCCTTCCATGACAAACTAATTATATCAGGGGAAACATGATTGCAAGAAATAACAGTGGTGGGGCTGGAGAGATGGCTTAGAGGTTAAGAGCACTGACTGCTTTCAGAAGTTCTGAGTTCAATTCTCAGCAACCACATGGTGGCTCACAACCATCTATAATGATATCTGGTGCCCTCTTCTGACCTGCAGAGATATATGCAGGCAGAACACTGTATACGTAATAAATAGGAAGGAAGGAAGGAAGGAAGGAAGGAAGGAAGGAAGGAAGGAAGGAAGGGAGAGAGGGAGGGAGGGAGAGAGGAAGGAAGGGAGAGAGAGAGAGAGAGAGAGAGAGAGAGAGAGAGAGAGAGAGAGAGAGGTGGCAAACACAAGACCAAAAGCACCTTCTCATTCTGTATGCATTTCCAGTCAAGCATTGAACTAATTCCCGTAAACTAATGCCATGCTGCCCTCCCCACCTGGCTTTACAGGGCTCTGAGAATTTGAACTCAGTTCTCATGTTTTTGTGCCCAGTACTTCACTGATTGCACCATCTCCTTATCCCCATCATTTAAGAATTCTTAAACAGTATGGCAGGAATCTGCATGCAACTAAACTGCTAGTATCATTAAATAAATAACAAGAGTAATTTTGTTGTTTTATTAATTTTTCCTCACAAAATCTTTATAAAAATTCCATATCCATAATATGTCATTCAATAAATAAAACACTTAAAAAAGAAGTAGAAACTCTGTGTTCCCAGTTCTTAAAGCAACTCGAAAGATTTCAAATTCTAAGCCACAAATGCCAACATCGTAAGTCTTCCGTGAAAATTTCAGGAATGTAGGCAATCTGCTTTTCAGGGTCAAGAACAGAGCCCTGTCTCTTGGCATCTGAATGTGCACCTAAATGTGCTTCAGATGCAGATATTACATAAATATGTTTACAGTAAATGGCCTTCTGATTTGGAAATAAATAGCACTTTTAAGAATACCAAATCAGTGTAAGAGTTAAAAGTATTATATATTTAATCCATTCTTTCTTGAGTTTAGGCAACACTTTTCTTTTTCCCTCATTTTTTTCATTTGTCCGTGTGTTTGCCGATTTATTCTGAGGTGGTATCTCATGCAGTCCTGGCTTGTCTCAAGTTCCATAGGTAGCTGACAATGACCTTGAACTTCTGCTCTTCCTGCTTCCACCTCCCACGTGCTGTCATCTCAGCCATGGATCATCGGTCCCATTTAGGAGAGAAATGTGCGCACTGTGCCTTTGATGGTACCTCTGCAGATGGGGCACTTTCTCAGAGAGGGCGCACAGTCTTTGCACACAACCAGATGGCCACAGGGAATGAACACGATGGACACCTCTCTGTCCATACACACTTTGCAAGTTCTTTCTTCCTGTAGCTTCCGCAATTGTTCTTCCATTGGTAGAGCTATGAAGAGGGAGAAATTGTTATTTTAAACCCAGGTGTCTTGTGAAACCCAAGTGACCTCAGACTTTGGTTCTCCCACCTGCAATTTCCAAGTGCTGGCTGGTCACAGGCATGATGCCATGTGAATCAAGAAAAAGAATTTTTAGTAGAAAGCAATTTGCTTTTCCTCTAGTGAAACCCCAAGGAAATAAAACAATGATTTCCTCAGGTTTAAAATCTTAGGACTCTTACCTGCAATGTCATCTGTGGGAAGACGCCTGACGTCCTGTCGCACTGGGGACAGAAAGGGGACAGCATTATTATGGCAACCAAGGCTGGTATTTAGCTATACACTAGGCTTTGTTTGTTTATTTTTGTAATGAAGGTCTTCAAACCCAGGGCCTGATGTTTGCATGCTAGGCCAACAGGCTTTCATTGAGCCAAATCCACAGCCCAGAAGACATTCTACAACAGTTTAGTTACCTAGTACTAATGTTTGAGACACAGAATTATTGTATAACCCAAGCTGGAATTGAACTCATAATCTTCCTGCTTCAGCCTCTTGAGTGCTGGGATTACAGGTATGTATTACTATGTCCAACAGTGAATTTATTTAGTTATTTATGAGAGAGAGTGTGTGTGTGTGAGAGAGAGAGAGACAGAGACAGAGACAGAGACAGAGACAGAGAGAGACAGAGAGAGAATATGTTCACCCAGGATACCACAGTGTGCATGATGAGGCCAGAGGACCACTTTTGGGATTTTCTCCTACTACTGTGGGTTCTGACTCAGGTCATTAGATTTATGCTGGGATTATGGGGTGTGGCGATTTGAAAGAAAATGGCCCCCAAAGGGAGTGGCACTTTTAGGATGTGTGGCCTTGTTGGAGTAGGTATGATCTTTTTGGAGGAAGTGTGTCACTGTGGAGAAGGGGTCTGAGGCCTCACACATGCCCAAGCCACTCCCAGTGAGACAGACCACTTCCTGTTGCCTGTTTAAGATGTAGGACTCTCAGCTTCAGCACTGTGTCTGCCTGTGTGCTGTCCCGTCACACCATGGTGATAATGGACTGAACCTCTGAACTGTGAGCTATCCCATTAAATGTTTTCTCTGTAAGAGCAACAGAAACCTTAACTAAAACAGAGAGAGAGCAAGTACTTTTACCTGCTGAGCCATCTCACCAGCTCCTCCCAGATTTTAAAATTTTACACTTTGAACAAAGTATCATAATATTAACACAAAACCCTTAATTTTTGAGTAATTAAAATGTATGTTGGGCTGAGTTACTTTCAATAATCTCCAATTTTTCAACTGACCTAGAAAATTCCCCCAAATAATTTTCTAGCACTTACCAAATAAATCTTTGTATAGCACAGGGTCACTTTCCTGAAGGGAGTTTCTGAATGATGTTGCTGCAGTGTTTCCTTTCGCCAACACAGTATCAATCAGGGTTCTTGCTTGCAAGGTCTGTGGTTTCTGTTTAACAGCATCGTACTCCTGTTCAGAGATTGCCCTGGCACTTAGGAGACAATCCAGGATTGGCATCACACATGTCAAATGTTGAGAAAGCCCTATCTTGTTCTTCCGGATTAATGTCAGATCATCTTTATGGAGAGAGAGAGAGAGAGAGAGAGAGAGAGAGAGATTTAAACTCTGCTCACAACTTCTTTCTGTACTTACATAACACATGAAGGAAATCATATGTATTTATTTACTTAAAGATCTCCTTTACCACAGGTTTGCCTCCAATTGACCATGGCATTAAACTTGTGATTTTTCTGCCACCACCTCTTCAGTGCCAGCTTTCCAAGCCCAGTTTATGAAGCGCTAGGGATCAAACCCAGGGCTTGATGCACGCCAGGCAGGCCCTCTGCCAATAAAGCAATGTCGTAGCCTGATATTTATATCTTCGTCGTTAATGTTCTATTTTCTACTATAAAGCTGTATCTATAAAATGATGAATACTAATATTAGGGTTCTAAAAAATTACTTTAGGAGAGGCAGTTAGATTTTTAGATGCATTGAGTTTGTCACTAGGACACATGTGGAACCATATTAAGAAGGGCAAAAGCTAGGGGCTGGAGAGATGGCTCAGTGGTTAAGAGCACTGGCTGCCCTGGCAGAGGGCCTGACACTCACATGCTGACCCACAATCTCCTATATCTGCAGTTCTAGGAGATCTGATACTCTCTTCTAGCCTCCAAGGGCTCCCACACACACAAATACACATAAAACTCACACAAATACACATAAATTTAAAATTAATTAAAATTTAATTAATTAAACATTGTCTAAGATATAATGTTACCCTAGTATTCAAATGAATAATTCTCCTGGATTCCATCTCAATTTATCATAAAGGGGAATGAATGGGCTGTGGGTCAACAAGATGGCTCAGTGCAGAAAACCCTCATTGCAAAATCTTAATGACATTTGTCCTTGATACTCAGAACCCAGAGGAAGTGGAGAGTTCTGACTCCATTAAGATATCCTCTGATTTATGTGTCACTGTACGCACGTGCAAGCACACACACACACACACACACACACACACACACACACACACACACCCCTACCTCTTCAAAATTGAAAACTGATTTGACAGTATGTTGAAATCAAGCTCCTTCGTGAAAATTTTATTTAAGAGGAAAATATAAAGGCTTACTAATTGAAAAGATCTATGTGCACATACAGAAAACAAAAATCACACATAGTGTGTGACTCTTTGGGGATTTTGAAGGTTACAAGGCACTTTAAAAAAAACTGGTTTTTGTAACCTTTAAATCTAAGAGAAAAGTGCTAACATCTGTTCAACATATACTTTTTTTAATACAATGAGCAACCCAGTGTGCTTTTAAGTGTGTGTGTGTGTGTGTGTGTGTGTGTGTGTGTGTGTGTGTGTGTATCTGTGCATTTGCTACAGCATTCATACAGAAGTCAGAGGAAAACCTGTGGGAGTCAAATCAGTTCTCCCTTCCACCAAATGGGGTCTGGGGGTCAAGCTCTAGTACTGAGATCCAAGTGTCCTCACCTGCCAAGCCACCTCCCTAGCCCTTCACAACGCACTTCATTGTGAACAATTGTTTTCAGAATATGAAACATAAGAAACACCGGGCCAAATAGACAAGCATCTTTTTACAACTTGCATAGGGTGACATGCCATCTCTCCGGAGAAGGGACCTTGTGAACTGTACCTGACTCTATTTCCTCGGCTGCCTGCTCCTTCTGCTCCTCCCTTATCTCGTCTTCCGCATCAAGTAAGCCTATCACGAGGTCGCTGACGGTCCTGTAGTTCTCGCCAGTGGCCAGGATTTGACGCTGAACTGTCTGTCTTACCAGGCTCCTACTGAAGCCCATTTCCAAAGCTGCTTTAACCACAGGCGTGTTCATCATGACCACATCTTCTGAACTTTCACCAAGTCCGAAATGCACAACTATATGAAAAGGGAGATTTAACAGACATTAGCAGTGCCCGTATACCTTTTTGTTATGGCTGTTGTTTTGAGATTTCTTCTAGCCCAGTCAAGCCTCAAGCTTATTATGTAGCCCAGGCTGATCTCAAATTCATGGCAATTCTCCTGCCTCAGCCTCCCAGGTGCTAGGATTACAGGCAAAAACCAACACATACTTTTTAAATAGCAAGCTATTGCAATATCAAAACCATAAAATCTGAAAAACACATAGGCACTACACTAAGAATATGGAATACTATTGCCTTTAGATATAAGCCTATGACTACTTTTCCTCAAGAGCAGGAGACCCGAATGTCAGGGTTCAATCCCACCAGAATCAAGGGGCTTCTTTTTCTATATTGGATAAGTGAATAAGCTTTCTAAATCATATATATATATATTATATATATATATATATATATATATATTCTACATATTTGTTTTATTGGTATTTATTTGTTGTATACAATGTTTTTGTCATAATATATTTATATACACATATGTAATTTGATATTTTTGTCTCTTTCCATTTCCTGCAAATAGCATGGTTTCACATTTAATTTATGGTTGAGTAATTTTCTTTTTTTTTTTCCTGTTTTCTTTTGTTGCAGGAGACAGAGTCTTAGCATATAGCCAAGGTTCTTGCTTCTGACTCCCAAATGCTGAGGTCATAGGTATGCACTACATTATCTTTATCCATCCATCTGCCAGTGAGTTATGACTCAATCCATAATTTGACTATATGTTTTCACAGTTTTGAAAGAAACCATTGTTACCATTCAGTACAGTTACCCCAGTGTCCTAGAGTATTGCCCCCCTTCCAACACTACAACCCAGCAACTTTGAAAACGCAAAACCAGATGGGATCACACTCTTTAAACTCAACCCCCTTAACCTTAGGATCAAATCTCAGCTCTACCTGTGGCTTATACATTCAGATGTGGCCACAGCCTCAGCCCTTGCTATTTCCATGCTAGAAGCAGCTTCACGAATTTGCCCTTGCATTTGGATCTAGAGTTCCCAAACTGAGAGCTGTTAGCTCAGACTCTGCCGTCAGCACCACCAATTACCTGCCTGCAGCTCGATCCTTCCAGCTAGACAAAATTTGTCCAGTTCCTTGGAAGTCCCTATTCCATGTCACTTAGGCCTCTGATATTCTCTTTGTCCAGAATATGCTTTTGCCTGTTAGTTAACAGATTTCTGTTCTCTTGGGCTCTCTGCTAGGAAAAGTACTTCTGCAGACAGTCTTTTCTTTCATTTTTGTTTTGTTTTGCTTTGTTTTATGGTTTTTGGATGGGGGAGGAGGGATTGCCATGGCATGTGGGTTGTCAGAGGACAGCTTGCAGGAGTCACTTTCTCTCTGCCCACCATGTGAGTCTAGGGCCTAGAACTCAGGCTGTCAGTGTGGCAGCAAGCACTTTAACCACTGAGCTATCTGCCAGCCCTGTTCTGTTCTTTTTCTTAAGATTTATTTATTTATTTATTTATTTATTTATTTATTTATTATGTATACAACATTCTGCTTCCATGTATATCTGCACATCAGAAGAGGGAATCATATCTCATAATGGATGGTTGTGAGCCACCATGTGTTTGCTGGGAGTTGAACTCAGGACCTCTGGAAGAGCAGCCAGTGCTCTTAACCTCTGAGCCATATCTCCAGCCCTGTTCTGCTCTTTTAAGACAAAATCTCACTAGGTTACCAGGCTGGCCAGGAACTCACCCAAGCTGGCCTGGAACTCCCTGTATGACCCTTGTGCTTTAGCCTTGCAAGTACTGAGGCTGCAGGTGCTGTGCAGACATACACACCCACCCCTGGCTTCCAATTCCGCAGACTTAGCTGTCTGCCTCTTGGCTTTCTCCTCCAGATCATGTTCTCCTATCTGAGCTCTCATCTGTGTCCCTAAAATCATTAGCTCATGAGAACAGGAGTCATGCTTATCTTGTGTCCTATTCTTTGTTTGGAACAACAAAAATCCATAATAAAAACATATTACAGCCGGCATTGGTGGCTCACGCCTTTAATCCCAGCACTTGGGAGGCAGAGGTAGGCGGATCTCTGTGAGTTTGAGGCCAGCCTGGTCTCCAGAGTGAGTGCCAGGATAGGCTCCAAAGCTATACAGAGAAACCCTATCTCGAAAAACAAAACAAAACAAAACAAAAAAATTACATTAGGCCTGGAAAGATGGCTCAGCAGTTAAGAGCTCTGGCTGCTCTCCCTGAGGACTGGGTCCAATTCCCAGCACCCACATAGCAGCTCACAACTGTCTGTAACTTGAATTCCAGGAGACCTGACACCCTCACACAGACACACATGCAAATAAAACTCCAATGCACATAAAATAAAAATAAATAAATTATTACAATGTATTGCCTTGAACACTGAAAAGCAGTGTCAAGATCTGTTCAAATGCTTGCTCCATTCTCTTGGGTTTAAGTACTATGCAAGTCAGGGTGGAACACTATGTTCTACCCTCTCTATGGACAGGAGGAGTGTGCCAGCAACTGAAAACACAGTGTATTTGTTCCCACAAAGGCTCAACAACAGGGCAAGGCTGGATGTACACAGTCTGTATAGATGCCCAGGGCTACAGGGTGGAGCTCAGTGAAAGAGGCTGTGATTGGCATGCCTGAGGCCCTAGGTTCACAGGACCATCAAACAACTGTACATAGGAACCCAAGCCACACACTACATACACTGATTCAGTCTGTGGGGTCTGAAGCATAAACTAGACATCTACACTGTTGGCTCTCCAAGCAACTCTGCTGTGCATTGATGTTTGACAGACAGTAACAGGGTGTATTAATTATAAATTGTAGATCAACACGAATCTGCATTTACCATTATAACCTTTCTGTTTATTTTTAGGACAGGGTCTCAAGTAGTTCTATGGGGCCTTGAACAACAATCCTTCCACCTCTACCTCCCCAATGCTGGATTACAACCACACACATCTGCACCTTCACTCTTACTACAAGCTGGTTCACTTAAATGCACTAGGGTCATTATACATACTTGGTGACTCTGCGCTCTCGTCTTCTGGGGTGTCTGAGGTAGATAATAGCTATGGGGAAAAACATACATGTTAAAATGTAAACTGCATCCCACTACTGCACTGAGAATCACCAACAAAGCTGCTTTACTTAACCTACTACCTTAACCACTTTGCCATCCAGAAGACATTTTTTTTTTCAGTCAAAAGCATCATTTCATTTACATTTACCAGGGGTTTGAACAAGGTTACCAGCATCCAATAGACAGTGTGCTGCAGTGAGCAGAGCCTCCTCAGGATAGGACTGGCTGGATTCAGGAGAGGCCACATGATGGCCTTGCATCTGCAGCGGCTGTACCTACTCATCTGCTGGGATAGATGACTCAGCACTCGGTTCCTCTAGCCATGGCTGATAAGTTCTTGAAGCTTAGACTATAAAATAAGTTCCCATATGCTTTTTCCAAGGAGCAGTAACAAATGCTTTCTCAAGTCACTGAAGAAAAATTTACAGGTGTGGAGAGATAGCTCAGAGGTTAAGAGCACTGGCTGCTTGTGCTTCCAGAGGTCCTGAGTTCAATTCCCAGCAACCACATGGTGGCTCACAACCATCTATAGTGAGATCTGGTGCCCTCTTCTGGCATGTAGGCATACATGCAGACAGAACACTGTATACATAAATAAAACTTAAAAAAACAACAACAACAAAAAAAACTACAGGGTAGACATCTCCCCTCAAATTTAATTTATTTTTTGCTTCAGAGTTTAATACATTGATGATTGGTTAGACAAATGCTTAAAGAGGAATACAACAAACACTGTCTTTTATGTGGCCAATAATTATAGATCTTTTTCTCACAAGAATGGCTCCCGGCATGGTGATGCTGATTTTTGAAAGAAAAGATGAGGGCCTGTTTTAAAACAACTTTCACCTTTTCACTGAAATATTACTCTGTGATTTATTTTACAAACAAATTCTTAAAAATAATTTGTTAAACAACTAACCCTTTAAAAATAAATAAAATTTCTCTGTTGGGAAGCAATAATTGAAAAGAAAACAGAGGTCTTTCCTACCTGTTCAAGTAGATGAGGGTACCCAGCTTGAACTTGGCCAACAAACTCTTGTCCTTTGATTCTTATCAAGTATTCACACCTAAAATGCAAAGAAGCCTTGGGCATTCCTTAACAAGACAACTTTGTTCATTACCAGCCTCAGAAGGGACAGTGCCACTACAAGTAGTTTTATTGTGCTCATTTTTATGATTGAAAACTCATTTTAATTTCAGAAAGTGAAGTGAAATGTAATGACACATTCATGTCTAGGTGTTCACCTTGTGTGAAATCTGGTTACCCAGGTGACAGAATCACCAAAGACCAGATTCCTAACATTAGGAGAATAAGCAAGCCTGGGCTACCGGGACTGACACTGTGTGAGCTTGTTTTCCTTATGGGGCTTTATGAAGGTTCATTGTTTTGCTTGTGTGTATGTCTGTGTCCGTGTGTGTGTTTATGCACGTGAATGCCAGGCCCATGGAGGTGAGAAGCACCTGGCCCTCCGGGACTGAAATTATAGGTGGTTGTGAGCTGCCTGAATGTGGGTGCTGGGAACCAAGAGCGGTAACCACTGACCCATCTCTCCAAGTGCTGCCCATTGAGGGGAGGGTGAATTTGATTAACTTCTAGCACTTTTCATATACTTCAGTTGCTTTATAAAATTAGCTTTACTACTTTATGTTTTATAGTTTTATTACCAGGCTATACCATATCTCTCTGAATTTTGAAAATCCTGAAAAGTTTATGGCACATTGGGCGGAGCCATTCTATGTAGGCTGGTAAACATTCCTCAGGAGCTTGAACACAAACATAAGCACCACACTATTGACTTGGCACAGGAAGGAGGAAGGGGCTGTAGCGAAAGGCAGGATCATGGAGAGGAGTAGCCTCTGTGCTGTCAAGGCTGAGCCACTGAGTGGTGATCACGAGGAGCTCCCAGCACAGTCCTCAAGCCAAGGCCACCAAGAGGTCTCTACTCAGAGTTTCTCCCTGCTCTCCATTCTTCTTAGGTTTCTAAAAATACCGCTAAGCCAACATGGACGCAGAGAGTTCTCTCCATAAGTCATGTGATCATTTCAGTGACAATGTCATGGTCTGAAAACATGCAAACAGACTTGAGGGAAAGAATGGGGACACTCAGCACAACCTTCTGTTGATGAGCTTCCCAATCCCTACATTAGAGATCCCCTGCTAAAGCAAGTACAGAGTGAATCCATACAGTGCTGGTGCAGGCTCAGGACTCCTACTGTAGCGGCTGGCGAGACGGCTCAGTGGGTACTTGCCACCAAGTTTGGTAACATGAGTTCAGTCCCACAGGATAAAAGGAGAGAACCAGCCCTCAAAAAGTGTTCTCTGACCTTCACAAAATATACACACATAAAACAAACAAAAAAAAGTATTAAAAAATTTAACTAGAGTAATGGAAAGCACTTTTTAAAAAAATCTATGTAAATACTTTTTTTCTTTTTTGGCTTTTCGAGGGGGTGGGGGGGATATTCTTCATAATCTTCACAATGTTTAAAATCTGAAGTAATGGGGCAGAAGAGATGACTCAATAGTTAAGAGCACTGGCTGTTCTTCCAGAGGACCAAGGTTTGATTCCCAACTCCCAAGAGTTGGCTCAGACCCTCTCTAACTCCACTCACAGAGGGTGCATCGCCCTCTTCTGGCCTCTGCAGGCACTGCACAAAATGGTGCTTAGACGTGAGTAGGCAAAATACTCATGCATAAAAAAATAAAACAAAATCTGCAGTACTTAAGAGCAAAGATACAGGGGGGGGGGGCGGTGGCGGCCCACGCCTTTAATCCCAGCACTCGGGAGGCAGAGGCAGGTGGATCTCTGTGAGTTTGAGACCAGCCTGGTCTACAAGAGCTAGTTCCAGAACAGTCTCCAAAGCCACAGAGACACCCTGTCTCAAAAAAAAAAAAAAAAAAAAAAAAAGGGCAAAGGTACTCTAAGGAAGATAATGTATCTCATGAAAATCTTATAAGATGTAAAGGAGAATTTCAAGGCAGTTACCTTGGAAACCACTTGGCGTGCTCCACCCAGGGGTCATCTCCAGACTCCCAGCATCTCAGCCCGCCATCACAGCAAAAGCATTTGACATCATCACTGTGTCCTAAAATTCATTTTGAAGCACACTTGTGAGTACACAAAATTTGCTCAGTCACATGTGTAACATAACACATGTTGGATCTTTAAGAGTCTCAGATTGAGGTTCTCACCTGTGTAATAAAAGCCGGCACTTGCAAGTTGCTGAGGATGAACGGGAGCACTGGGAGGCCAGTTAAAGAACGTCCTAACTCGTGCTGCGTGTGTCTGCATGCTCAGGTTAGAGACAGAGTATCTTGAAGCGGATTGACTCGGATCTTTTAAGAATGGGCAATTGGGAAAATGTCTCCGATGCTCTGACATAGCGTCATCCTTCGGTTCCCAGTTGCTCAGTTTCCCACCACACGCAAAGCAGGCCACCCTGTCTCCAGGTCCTACATAGTAGAAGCCGGCTCTGGCCAGCTCAGCTGGTGACAGGAAGGACAATGGCCACGTTTGATAGGTGAGTAATCTGGCCTTCTCCGTATTCATTGCAAAGTGGTAGGGACTTGTCCTCAAAGTAGGGCAATCTTGATTTGCTCTGAAGTTCACAGCATCCGAGGGAAAGCTTGAATAAGAGCCACTGAAATAACCAGTGTTCTCCAAACTTGCAAATAATGAAGGCACGGCGCTTGGCTCTGCAGACAGAAGAGGCGGCTGAGGGCTGGTTTCCAGACTGCCGGCTGGATTCAGAGTTCGAACAAAGCTGCAGCTGGGGTACAGCTGCCTGTGCTTTTCCACAGGACTGTCGCCTTGTTTCCAGTTGTCCAGCATCAGGCCGCAGCAGAAGCACTTGACTTTGTCGTTGACACCCGTGTAGTAAAAGCCAGCACGAGCCAGGCTCCTTTCCGATACAGGAACTCCAGCGGGGAAAGCTGAGTACGTGGACAAACGGTACAGCTCACATGAAAAGTCGTACTTCAATTCAAAGGTGTCGGCACTCTTCATCAGCTTGGACAGGAAGACACTGTCTGGAGCCATGTTCATGACGAATCGGTAGGGAGGGGAGGGGACCAGCCTTCCTCTGGGGAGGTAGTTTTGTGCATGGCTTTTGGTCAGTTTTACTACTAGGCTGAACACCTAAAATAAGAACAAACTCATTTTTTTTCTTCTATGTATTTCAGGATTCAGTAGGATGAGAGTCTAAATCCTACCCTGATACATTTAAGGCACAATTACACACAACCATACCTTTGCACAATCTTCATGCATACAATAGAAACTAGATTCTCCCTAAGAGCCAATGTGTGATAGAACTTAATTCCATCCTGGAAACATAGTGTTTGGGCACTTTGGGCCAGGCATCTTGAGGGGCAAGCCTGCTTCTCCTTGCTACAAGGAGGCACTAATGGCGTTCACCCAACCTGCACATGAAAGTCTGGTTCATGAAGCTATGTATGTATTCATATAGAATGAAACATGGATCAGACAGGATTTTAAAATAATAAACCACTTCAAGAGTTTTGTTTGGTTTTTGTTTCCTTTCAAAGGACCAAGACTTACTAACTACTTAGAACACCGAGTTTGTTCATCTGTAGCACTGGGGACTGAGCCCAGGGCCTCTGGCTCACAAAGCCTGTGTGGTACCACTCAGTTCTACAGCAAGTCTCAATCTCTCAATTTCTTTCTCTCTCTGTCTCTCTCCCCCTCCCTCCCTCCCTCCCTTCCTTCCTTCCTTCTTTTTTTGATTTTTTCAAAACAGGATTTCTCTATGTAGTCCTGGCTGTTTTAGAACTCACTCTGTAGACCAGGCTGGCCTCAACCCCAAACTCAGAAATCAGTCTGCCTCTGCCTTCTGAGTGCTGGGATTTAATGGTGTGGGCCACGAATGTAGGCTTGAGACCCAAACTCAGAAATTATGTCACAGAGTGTGTTCCCTGAGCACATATTTATCAAAACAAACAAGTCTATTACCATCTGAACACAGAGACCTTCAAATTGAGAGTCTCTCATAGAAGGACTCACTAGCCATTAGCAAATTCATCCTGTGTAAAGGCATGGGGGTTTGCTGCCACTGGCTGGAGTGGCTTCCTGCAGTTCACAGATATGGCAGGTTCTCTACCAAGGACACCAACTCATTATCTCTAAATGGCAGGAGAAATCCCACAGCTGTCAACAAGAGTCTCTCTCAGGAGAAATCATTGTGTCTAACCTCTCTGTCCCCTCCACAGGGTTATGAAAACTTGGTCGTTCTATGACATTTCTTTCTGAATAAACTAGTTCATCTGCCAAAATAACTCTCATGCTTACAGTCTATTTAAAAGTTGTGCTGTGTAGACCTTTAAAATACCAATGGTGGACAGTTTCTCAACTCTCTTGTAGTGTCTGTCTTACTTCCTCTAAATCTGCTGTGCCTACGAGAACATTTTGTTCCTGTTTGTTCTCTGTCATTGTTGCAATCTTTGAATGTGTCAGTGACCTCATGAGTACACTTCTGTACTACTGTGCAAAGCAGATTACTCATTTCCTCTGGATAGCCGGCACTCATGTTTGGATCTTTCTTGAATGTGGGCACTTTTTAAAAAGTGCCAGCCAGTGGGAAATTGCCAGGCAACTTTCTGAAGAGTGCTTCATCACTGTGCCCAGCCACAGAACTCCTTCCCTTCCTAGAGTCAAGTTCACAACCAAATCATAATACTCAACGCCTCAGACAATCAGACTACAGACTTCAAATGAGCATCTTTAGACAACAGTCCCGAAAGTCAACTGAGGGCTGAATTTGTCTGTCCATGCACAAAACTACCTCCCAAGATTAGACTAAGTCCCTTTAAGGGGTTTAGGCCTCCATTTTGAGATGTTTTGGTTTACAGAAAAAAAAAAAACAGAAAAAAAGCTACAAGTAGTAGAAGGGTTTGTGTCCTTTGTAAACCTGTTTAAAATAGAGAAATTAAAGTCAAACAACTCAGGTTTATAATACAATGTCTTTTTTCTTTTCTTTCTCCCCCTACTCCCTCTTTTTCGAGACTGGGATTTCCCTGTGTAGTCTAAGACAGCCTCAAACTCATGATTTTCCTGTCTGTTTCCCAAATCCTGGGATTATAAGCAAGTGCCACCATGATCTTTTCCTTAAGATGCTTTATACAAAACAGAAACTGGTCTGTAGCAAGAAGCTATGCTAATTCGGGCTGTCAGCGGGGCTCAGTGGTAGGGCACTCAGATAGCATACTCAAGACTCCTACCTCAGTCCCCAACTCTGAGAAAACAATGCTGCACTGGGTGTTGTCAGCCAAGAAATCTCACACAGAACTCATGAGTTACAGACCAGAGCATATATATAAAAACTTGCAGATGTCACATATACTTTGCACCCAGCTTCCCAAAATTAACATCTTATATAACAATAATGAAATTACAAAACTAGAAATTCCTTTTTATTTCTGACTGCACTGGGCCATCTCTCCAGCCCCAGTGCTCTTTGCAGTAATTTCAAGAGTCATAATACTTTACTCTTCTCACGTGCCTTTTTTGTTTTGTCTTAGACAGATATGCTACAGCTAGGGCTAGCTTGGTACTCAGTCTGTAACCCAGACTAGCCTCAAACAGTAGTATGCTGCCTGAACCTCCTGAGTTCTGAGGTTACAGGCATGAGCCACCAACTCAGATTCTAATTGTCTTTATTAGAATTACTAATGAAGGGCTTATACCTTTCTCTTTACAATTGAATAGTACTCCAGTGTACACACACACAAACACATTTTCTTCATCCGTTTATCTGTTAACAGGCATTCAATCTGTCCCGTTGTGAATAGTGATACAATAAACAGTGTGGGGGGTTGAATGAGAATGGCCCCCATACGCTCATATATCTGACTGTTTAGTCCCAAGTTGGTGGAGTGTTTAGGAAAGATTAGGAGGTGTGTCCTTATTGGAGGAGGTGTGTCACTAGAGGTCGGCTTTGAGGTTTTAAAAGCCCACACCAGGCCCAGGCTTTCCCTCTGCCTGCTGCTTGTGGATCAGGATGTAGCTCTCTCTCAGCTACTGCTCCAGCACCGTCCCTTCCTGCAAACTGCCATGCTCCATCATGATGATCGTGGAGTGGGCCTCTGACACCATAAGCAAGCCTCCAGTGAAAGCTTTCTTTTATAAGTTGTCTTGGTCATGTCTCCTCACAGTGACAGAACAGTGACTAAGACACAGGGTAGTCAGGAATTTCTCCCAAGCTGTCTTAAACTCCTCCATGTACCTATCAAGGAGTGGGAAAGCTGGGTCATATGGCAGTTCAGTGTTTAGTTTTCTGAGATGCTACACTGGTTTCCATAGACACCTTCCCAGCAACAGAGGGTTTGTTTTCTTTACATCCTAACATACCTCCATGCCTCGGCCCCTTCCTCCAATCTCTCTTTGCCACATTCACTCAGTTAACTGTGTTCTTCAAAAAGAGGTGCAGCCCCTGCCTGCCTGTGGTCTCAAGCCTTTTGGCAGCCTCAGAGAAACAACTACCCCCTCATGGAGCCACTCTCTCCTACTGCTTTGACTAGACTCTGCCTCACGTCTCCTCAAACACTGCACAACCCTAGTCCCGCCACAGTCCTTATGCTGAGTCCCTCTCAACTTCCAAATGAAGACCACCTCAAAGACCGCTTTTTATTCTAGCTTCTCCCGGGTCAGGTCCTCCCAACCAAGCCTAAAGAACATTTGCCTGTGAATCACATCTCCACACAACCAGATATTCTGTGTGCCAGCACCCCTCAAACACTCCATATTCATAACATCAAATCCACAGGAAGTGTTGCCATCTGCCACTGGGACCTACTTCCTCTTAGACCTGTCCTGATCCCCGCCCCTGTCCACATCAGTATGTAGGAGTCCTCTGTCCCTCACAGTGGTTCCTTGCGGGTCAGCTTGGCAACCCGGTCTCTTCTCTGCTTACTCTACCGTTTCCTGTAGACCTCAAGGGTGGCTGTATGACACTGCAGGGTAAATGTGTCTTTCTCCCTCCACCTTGGACTATTTCTCCTTCAGAAGAGGAAGTATACTTTAGTTTCTGTAGTAGCCACAGTCACAGGCCGAGCAAAGACACTGAGCCTTGTAACTGTCGTGTGAGACATATACCCCAGACTGGCATTGAACTCCCAAGTACCACAACTACAGGCCTGCACTACTAATCGCAGCAAAACTTCTTGTTGAATTTCTTAGCACAGTTGACAGGGCTCATCATGTCCATAGCACCTTCATTTATTAAGTCACATATCATAGGACGGGTGTCAGTCCCTTTTTACAAAGGAAACAACCAGGAGACCAGACATACCTTTAATCCCAGCACTCCGGAAGCAGAGGCAGGTAGATATCAAAGTTGCCTTGAGTTCAAAGCCATCCTGTTCTACTTACACAGTTCCAGGCCAGTCAGGGATACACAGTGAAGCCCAGAAAAACCACAAGTACCTCAGTTTTGTCGTTGCAGAATGGAGTTAATAACGGTGCCCACTGCTTACAATTGGTGATTAAGTGTACAGTTGGTGACATAAGTCTTTAGGGCAGACCCTGGCATGTAGTAGACAGAGAAATGACCACAGCCATTTCCTGACTAGATTAAGAGCACTACTGAGAAACTGGGTGCAGTGACTCAGACCTGTAAGTCCGTCACTCAAGGGGTTAAGGCAGGAGGATTTTCCAGAGTTCAAAGCCACTGGGACCTACCTATAGTGTGCGAGTGGTCTCCAACACCTATCCCTCCCCCAAAAGAAAGAGTCCTAGTGTACTTCCAGGCTGATTACTAAGAAAACAACCACTCCCATGCTCAAGCTTCCCCAAGCCCAGGTTCTCACAGTCTCAAGTCTCCCAGCTGCCTCTGGGCAGCCAGGGCCAGTGGGCAGGACCAGAGGTGCACAGCAGCCGTTTTTTGCAGGCCTGAGATCCAGCCACCCTGGCGACCCTCGAGCCACCCCAGGGACGCTCACTCGCTCTCCGCGCGCGCGCGCGCGCGCGCGCGCGTACTCACCGCAGCCCGCTCCTCAGGCTCTGCACGCCCGCAGGGACCTCCGATCTCTGGGGTGGCACCTGTCGCCCGGTCTATGGGGTTGGCTGAGTGTCACGACGCCTTTAAATCGTCCAGGCGGACCGCGCCCACCACCCGCCTCACCCTGCCCCGCCCAGGCTCGCCCTCCCGCGCAGGCCCGCGGTGCTTTCCTCCCCGGCTGGGGAACTCCGAGGGGCAAACCACACCACTTCCTTCTCATTCGGTGGCAGGCGGCCGGCCGGGGATTTCCGTGACTTCCTGGGCTCGGCTCGTCCCCGAGGCGTTTCCTGACAGTTTGTACTTCATGGTAGCCAGCTCACTTGAAAACAGATGTGCAGCCTCTGGGCTGGCCTGCCTGGAAGAGGCCCTGCCCCCGCTTCAGCCCCCAAGTTCTTCACAGAGAAAAAAAAAAAAAAAAAGGTCACAACTTTCCAGTCTACAACTGCCGAATAGAAAGAAAGAAAGAAAGAAAAAAAAAAAAAGCATATTTGACGTTAGGGGAAAAAAACCCTTTAACGCTGTAAAAGTCTCTCTGGTTATTTTCACTTTTTGTTTTGGACAAAAAAGAAGGAGATGAGAGGAACATTTTTAAAACGCCATGTAGATCGCCTCGTGGTTATTTTTATTGTTTTAAAGATAATAACCAGAACTGCAGGAGGATCTCTGTGACTCCCGGTCAGCCTGAGGGACATAGTGAGACTTTGTTTTAAAGAGGTTAGAACCACGTTGGTTCTTGTATTTGGAAGGTTTGTTTGAGGGCCTGAAGACTGCTAAGCAGCTAAAAGCACTTGCTGTTCTTCCTGAGGGCTGGACTTCTGTTCCCAACATCCACAAGGCGGCTCACAGCCACCTGAAATTTCAGTTCCCCCCTCCTGGCCTCCACCGGCCCTGCACATGCATGCGCGCAGGCATGAGGCAAAACACCCGCACATACATACATACGTACGTACTTTGGTGGGTGGGTTTCGAGACAGGGTTTCTCTGTGTAGTCCTGACTCCTGTAACTCGCTCTGTAGACCAGACTGGCCTTGAACTCAAAGATCCACCTTCCTCTGCCTCCCAAGTGCTAGGGTTAAAGGCGTGCACCACCGCCCAGCTATAAACACTTTCTTTAAGTTTAAAAAAACAAAAAAAAAACCCTGTTGCTTTGATCAGTTTTAGTAGGTGTTTTTCTTGTGTGTGTGTGTGTGTGTGTGTGTGTGTGTGTGTGTGTGTGTGTGGTTTTGCCTTGCTGTTCTTCGTTTTATAAACAGGATGAATAGATGTAGAAAAACAAAATCCCTGCCTTTAGCATTTTCTCTTACAAGGGATGACGATTAACTGTATCAGTGCTCTAGGAAAAACTTTTGCTCTTTTAGTCTAACTAGTCTGTCTCCTTCCATTTTCAGTGGGTTAGCAGCAAACTTAAGCAACTTTTCTCGAAGGAAGAGAGACCTGCCCTGGTCATTTGAGGAATAGGATGGATGCGGTATTGTGGACTCTGCTCAGGCTGAGCGGCAGGCAGGTGAGTTTGTCTGGCTCTGACAACACAGTTCCAACTGGAAGTCCACCTGAGACACTAGGTTTGTTGATAACATGGAGATAGATGTCCATCTACCTTTGAGCCTCCTTTTGAGGGCAGAGTCATGTGGTCAGTCTCTCTTGCAATTTTATTGCTGGCCTTTTTTTTTTTTTCTTTTAAGTTATTAAATAAGGTGTGGCACCAGGCCTGTGACCCAGAACTTGAGAAGCTGGAGCAGAAGACAGCTGTGACCTCAAAGACCACCGAGGTTACATAATGAACTCAGCCTGGACAAGAGGTAGCCTATGCCTTGAAATCGATAAGAATTAAAGTTAATTATTTTCTGGATAAACTCTAACTTGCATATGGGCAGGGACAGTATGTCTTTTACTTGATGTTTTACTCTAGCATCAGCAGAATGCTTGCACATACTAAGTGCTTAGTATCTTGATTAACAAATTGAAGCAACCAATCCTCTGGGTTTTCTCCATTCTCAATGTTCTCCTAAAGATTCCCCAAGTGTGATTGCTCACAAAATAGCCATCTAAAGATACTATTAATTTATCCTTGAATTATGTGTATGGGTGTGTGTATTCATGGTAGTGCCAAGCTTACATAGGCCAGAAGGATCAGCAGATGCCTTGGAGCTGAAGTTATAGAAGCTGGGAACATAATTAGGGTCCCCTGCAAGAACAGATGCTGAGCCATCTTGCCAGACCTAAATAGGCTTTTAAGCAGGAGTTATTAAGGAAACATTTGAAGAAAGAAGAAAGGTAGACATATAACCATTATTTTCTCTGCTCAGTTTTCTTCTGCCATCAGTACCAAGCCAGGTGAGAGTGACAGGGATTTGTATGCAGACCCAGGCTGACATGCATCCTCAGTATCTCATTAAATAACAAAAGTATTTTCCCTCAAAGGCCATCATGATTTCTTCCTAAGTGAGAATTTCACATCATAAAATACCATTAAAAAAACTTGTGTTCAACCTTTCCCAACCGTAACTTTTTTTTTTCTGAGACAGGATTTCTCTCTAACTCTGAAGCCTGTCCTGGAACTCAATCTATAGATCAGGCTGGTCTTGAACTCACAGAGATCTACCTGCCTCCACCTCCCAAGTGCTGGGTTTATTTTTAAGACTTAGAACCAGCCGGGCTTTGGTGGCACACACCTTTAATCCCAGTACTCAGGAGGCAGAGGCAGGAGGATCTCTTGTGAGTTCGAGGCCAGCCTGGTCTCCAGAGCAAGTGCCAGGACAGGCTCCAAAACAATACAGAGAAACCCTGTCTCAAAAAAAAAAAAAAAAAAAAAAAAAAAAAAAAAAAAAAAAAAGAAAGAAAGAAAAGAGCTTAGAACCAAAAGTGAGAATAAATCCAACTGGAGCCATGCCACCCTGGTTCCAAAGTAAGTGACAGGGATTTCCTGGGTTAGGGACAAGTTCACAACGTCCTGTGCATAGTCAGGGTCAGGCACAGTGACAAACCTTTAACACCATCACTTAAGGCAGTCTACAGAGGCCTGGGAATTTGAGGCCAGCCTAGTCAACATAGAAAGCTCCAGGCCAGACAAAGCTATATAGTGAGACCCTGTCTCAAAAATAAATAAATAGATAAATACAACCAGGTTTTTAACCAAGTCCTCATGAAGATCCAGTTGAGCAAAAAACATTATTTAGTATCAATATCAATATTCTGTAATGATGAAATTTTCCCCTTATAAATTGTAGCTTACTTTAACTTATCCAGATATTATAATGGAATACAATTTATCTGGCATCAAAACACACAGATTTAAAATTTTTGTATTAAATTTATTTATCTATTTAGTATGTATGTACATGTGTATGCATGCCACAGAAGACACTTGTGAAAGTTGGAAGACATCTTGTGGGGGGGTTGGTTCTCTCCTTGCATCATGTGGATATCAGGGAATTGAACTCAGGTCATTAGGCTTGATATCAAGTCATAGACAATGATATATGAGCTATCTCCCTGATCTAAGGTACAGAATCTTTAAGTATATACCTCCATAGATTGTTTATTTGTTTGTTTTCAGTAGAGGGTGTTGTGTAGTCCAGACTGGCCTTGAATCTTTGATCTTCCTGCTCCCTCCTCTTAAGTTCTGGGACTATAGGGTACACTACCATGCCTGGTTTGTGTGGTACTAGGATTTCATAATCCAGGGACTCCCATTTGCTGGGCAAGCATTCTACCCCTGGAGTTCGACTGTCATCCCAGATCCATGGATTGTTTTGATTTTTGTGAGATGGAGTCTTATTCTGTAGCCTGGAATTCACTATGTAGCCAAGGCTGCCCTTAAACTTGTGGCAATTTTTCTGCCTCAGCCTCTCCAGTACTGGTTTTTAGGCCTGAGCCTCCATGCCTGGACAGTTTTGTGGATTTTTTAGCAGCCATGTGCATTCAGATAGCCAGCAACCAGATTAAGAGCAGGACATTTTCTATAACCTCTGAATCCTCAGTTGGTAACACATTGCCCTGCAGCCCTCCCTCTGTGTGCTTCTCTGGTCAGTACCAAACTGCCCCTCAGCCCTCCACAAGCCACAGATTTGTCTGTTCTTGAACTTCTTAGGACTGGAACTATTGATATGTGTTCACACACTCGCTTCTGCCAGTCAATACAGTTTTCAGTTTCATCGGTGTCTGCGATGGTTAGTCTTTATTGCCAACTTGATTGGATTTGAAACTACCTAGGAGACACACCTTGGATTTGGGTCCTAGACTGACTAAAAAGAGGGGGATGGGGGAGAGGAAGCCAGCTGGATACTGCCATTCCTTTTCCTGCTTCCTGATTATGAATACAATGTGACCAGCAGCCTTACACTCCGCCCCCGTGCCTTCCCATTCATGGGAGACTGTATCCTATCAAACCATGAGCCAGAATTAACCTTCTCCCTTGCATTGCTTCTTTGCATGTATTTAGTCACAGCAATGAGAAAGGTAACTAATGCCTTGTCCTTTTCATTATCTCCCAGCATCCCCTTCCCTGTACACCACTGTCCAGTTATATATTCTCCTGCACAGGCAATTTCAGTTTCTTAGTTCGATCCTTTGCTAAGAAGGTGGGATGCCATCTCAAAAGAAAAACAAACAACACACATGCCCAAAGTTTTAGTTTATACTGTTTTGAATTACCACCAGCAAGGTTGAAGAAGGATTTCCGTAACTTTGCATGGTTAGCAGTTTCAGCTCAACAGACAGAGGGGAGCTGCCTCCCGCTCTGGCTCTTAGCTGATGGTGGTAACAATGTTAAGCACATGGTCTTGTGTTCTCTAGTGGCTTAGGTGTACTATGTGACTGTTTAAATTTCAAAGCTATCCTTCTGCTGTTTGTTTAATTGTTGTTCACTTTTTGAGAAAGTCTTCTGTAGCATGCCTGGCCTTGAACCTGTAATCTGAGTGATGGCATCATAGGTATGAGCCACCATGTCCACTTATTTCTTCCTTTTTGATGTGTGTCCCTTTTCGTTTTCTTTATTTACTGCTCAAGTTAGAGCCTCAAGTATAATGAGTAGATGTGGCCTGAGTTACATCTTTGCTCATCCCTAACCTTGGGGGACAGTAGTGCTAATAAGCTTGTAATAGATATTCAAACTGAAGGTGAATTTTCCTGGGGGCGGTGGGCAGGATCACCTATATCATATATCCTAGGGGTCTCCCACTGGCTAAGTAGCTAAGGATAGCTTTGAATTTCTGATCTTCCTGTCTTTGGTCCTGAATGCTGGGGTGTACTGCCATGCTCAATATATGCAGTGCTGGCGATTGCACCCAGGGCTTTGTGCATGCCAGGGGTTCTAGTGTCATTTTTTTTTTTTTTTTTTTGCTGTGATAAAATACCCTGATAAAAAGCAACTCAGTCAAAGAAGAATTTATTTGGCTCACAATTCCAGATCACAGTCCATCACTCAGGGGAAGTTAAAGCAGCAACTTAAGCCACTGACATGTCACATCTACAGTCTGGAACAGAGAGAGACGAATGCCCTCATGCCACCCACCAGCTCTTCGAGCTTTCTTTTATCTTGCTGTATTCAGAACCCCATGCCTGCAGAATGGTGCTGCCAATTACCAGCCGGGGCTTTGGACATTAGTGATCAAGACGATCCCTCTTGTAGGCGTGCTCACAGGCCAGCCTGATGAAATAATTTCTCCACTGAAAAGCTCTCTTCTCAGGTAGTTACAGATGATGCCAAGTTGGCGTTTAAAGCCAACCATCACACTAGGCAAGTATTCTACCAACTGTATGACACCCTGAGGCCCTGACTGAATTTTGCAGGAGCAAAATCAGATGAACATATCTCCCTTGTGACAGGCCAACTGTTGGAACCAACAGTCCCCCATATTGGCAAGGACATGGCTATCCCAGGTCAGGAAACCTTGCTTTGAAAGGGGAAAACTAAACTCAAAGGCTTCACTTCTAATAATTTAGAAATAAAGGGACCAGACTCTCATTAAGTCCCTGAATAGCATCCATGACAGGCTATAGAAAAGACATGTAGGCCTCTAGCACAAGAAAACTACAGATCCTCTGGCCTCCCAGAGCCTAAGGCCAAAACCGAACACAAAGAAACTCCATACTGCCCATCCACCTCCCAGCCTCCTAGGTACTTGGTTCCTGGGAACTATTTGGCCACAAAAGACACTCCAGGGGAGACCAAAACCTCCCCTATAATCTCCACGATACAGTTCTGAAAACTATTGGTATCTGTGAACAACAGACCACCTGCAAGTAACAAGACAAAGCCATAGAGACCACAGGATGTTCCCTCTCAGCACTGACCAATGGGAATAATTGGTACATAGGTATTTCATGTCAAAGTATGACATTGAGAAATTTCTTGATTGTTCCCCAAATGTCAACCAATCAAAAACCAACTCATACCTACTGATGTAATCCTGTAACTTTTGTCTTTTTTTTTTTTTTTTTTTTTTTTTTTTTTTGGTTTTTCAAGACAGGGTTTCTCTGTGCCTTTGGAGGCTGTCCTGGAACTAGCTCTTGTAGACCAGCTGGTCTCAAACTCACAGAGATCCTCCTGCCTCTGCCTCCTCAGTGCTGGGATTAAAGGCTTGTGCCACCAGGCCCCGCTAACTTTTGTCTTTAAAACCTAGCAGTAGATAGGGAACTTCACCCCCTCTGGAGGCTGCTGTGTCAGCTTGCTAGATAGGGTCCCTCTCGAAGTGTAGGATAAACAATTTAATAAACCTTATGCATTTGTATCGGTGGTCTGTCTCCCTGGTCTCTTTGGGGATCCTTGTGACTCGGGCACAACAGCTTAACACAGCAAAACGGGCTGAGACCCGCAACAGCAGGATAGGAATGACATCAGAGAGCTGTCGGTGTGCTGCTCCCTATTGTGAGCCCCTGCCCAGTTCACCTCATGCCTGGCTTTCTATAGGAAGTATTTCTTAGCCATGTAAGCCTAGCACAGTCCTAGAAAGAGTTAGCTGCTGACCATATGAATTTGAGACATTTATGGCCCTCATTCCAAACCATTGTGCCCACTGATGAAGTAAGAGGAACACGGGTGATTTACCAGGATTCTCTGGGCCCACTGGACTGTTGATCGGAAGGGCGGGTGCAACCATAGTCCTTTTCTCAAGGGCACAGGAGTGGGGCAAGAGAGGAACATGAGTGCCAGAACCACCCACTCTCATGGTCATGTGACATAGTCACAGCTCTGCAGAAGTAGGAAATATGCACCCAACCCCCACTGAAGGTCAAGAGAGAGAAGCAGAAGAGGGCTGTGGAATCGTTTCTGCACATTTTCTCAAACATAAAAGCTCTGGCCATCCAGAAAGCAGTGGGCTTGGCTTAGCAAGTCAGGGACGGCTCTACTGAACAGTATTCAAGGGCAGGAGCAGCAGAGTTCTAAGCAGGCCTGTGTCGCCAAGGCTGGGGATGTAGCTGGGTGTCTACTGGCACTGGCCTTGGGCTCAATGTCCAGGCCCTTCAAAACAGAAAGGAACTGTCCAGTCTATGTCACAACAAGAGCCCAGTGATCTTCCTCAGAACTCTATTTGGCTTTTGCCTAGCTGCATGACTGCTATGGTTACACAGTACCAAGGTCACCCAACCTACATTTCCCCACCCTGGAGTCCCTGATGCTTGAGAGCTGCTTACACCTCCTGCGATCTGCTTCAGTAGCTAAATAAGGCTGACTGACACGAGGCAGCCGCCACAAGCCCTCCTGTGCCACTGCCGCCATCCCCAATTCCTCTGTAGAACTGCACCCAGCTGCCCTCCTGCTCAGCCTTTGCCCTGCCGTATCTGGTCGCTCTAACTTGGGACAGACTTTCCCGGGGGGTACAACCCGCAGTCAGGCATACGTCCCTGACATCCATCAGCTCCTAGAGTCTAATGATGCTCTGAGTTATCATTCTGCACCAAACTCTACCTCAGTGGTGAAGCAGGAGCTAGACATGCCCCTTACTGAGAACTGGGAAGCTAAGTAGCTAATACTTTTAAGTACTGTATTAGTTACTTTTCTCCTTGCTGAGACAAAATGTCTAACAAAGCCAACATAGAGGAAGGGCTTATTTAGGGTCACAGTTTCAGAGTACCATCCCGACTAGGCATGGTGGCTAGGGCAGCCCAAGCTGTGGCAGCAGGAGCATAGGTGGAACAGCTGGTCACATTCTGTCCCCAGCCAACAAGCTTCCATGGAGAGAAAGCTTTGCGTGCGCTTGTGCGCACGCGCGCATGCACGCACGTGTACACACACACACACACACACACACACACACACACACAAGATATTCAAATACCAGTAGTATATGTTCCATCTGCAGAAAATATTTGAATAACCCTATTATTATATTAATCATCACATTTAAGCCATCTCGATGACACTAGACTGGCAACGTGTGTACATGACTTGACACATCTACTCACAACACAGCAAGATGTCACAGTAACTGCTGACATGCTACACCAGTCCAAATGAAATGGAGTCATTCAAAACAGCACAGCTCTGTTAGTGGGGGAAATTAACTTAGATTTGTTCATATTTGTTTGTTTAAGAGATAGGTCCACAATTATACAAGATGACCCAAAACCTACCAACCTAGCCTTGAACTCACAGATACCATCCTTCCTCAGATTATAGGCATGTGCCCAGGCCTGGCCTCATTTGTTTAATTTTGGCATTTTAAATGCAAGTTCATTCAAACTAAGTTGAAATTGAAAATTCATTCCCTTAGTGTTACTGCATGCCTTTAAAGTGTCCACCATTTCTGAGGCAACTTCTCTCACACCACGCTTGCTCCTCTGGATGGCATAGTCTGATTTCTGTTGCTGTCATAAAACATTCTGACCACAAGAAGCCTGGGGAAGGAGAGTTTGTTTAGCTTACATTCCATGTCACAAGTCTATCCTGGAGGCGAGACTAGCTGCTTGCTGACTTGGTCCTCCTCATGGCTTGCTCATCCTGTTTTCTTATACAAACAACCATTGCCCAGTGGTGGCACCAACCTGCAGTGTGCTGGGTGTACCCACATCAATCAGTAATTAAAAAAAAAAAAAAAACCCACTCCCACAGGCCCAGAACTATCTGATGGTGGCAATTTCTCAGCTGAGGTCCCCTCTCCCTAGATGACTGTAGTTTGTGTCAAGCTGACAAAAACATTCAGAGGATAATACAGAGCCATTGAAACAATAAATAACTTGAAAATCACACAAGTAGAGGAAGAACTGGAAATACACCAACATTAATTTTCAGGAGGAAGAAAAGAGATCCTACAGAAAACTCCACTGATACAGATTTAATGACCATCTGAAGCAAGATCCTAGTATGAACTTGTCATACCGGGTGTGTGTGTGTGTGTGTGTGTGTGTGTGTGTGTGTGTGTGTGTGTGTGTGTGTGTGTGGCCAGAAATGTAATGATCACCTTCTGTCTTAGTTAGGATTTCTATTGCTGTGATGAAACACCATCACCAAAAAGCAAGTTGGGGCCAGGTATTGGTGGCACACGCCTTTAATCCCAGCACTCGGAAGGCAGAGGCAGGCGGATCTCTGTGAGTTCGAGGCCAGCCTGGTCTCCCAAAGCAAGTGCCAGAACAGGCTCCAAAGCTACACAAAGAAACCTTGTCTCAAAAAAAAAAAAAAAAAAAAAAAAAAGCAAGTTGGGGAGAAAAGGGATTATTTGGCTTAGGCTTCCAAATCACTGTTCATCACTGAAAGAAATCAGGACAGGAACTCAAACAGGGCAGGAGCTGATGTAGAGGCCATGGAGAGGCACTGCTTACTGGCTTGTTCCTCATGGCTTTCTCAGAACCACCAGCCCAGGGATGGCACTACCTACCACAGCCCTCCCCTACTGATCACTATTCTGGTAGAAGCCTCACCCCAGTCCCTGGCATCCATATACCCAAAGAGTCTGGGATGTTATGGTGAAGTTCCACCCAAGCCCCTCTCTCCTATATCCCTCCAAACCCCGCTGCATCTCAGAAAGCCCACCAAATGATGACCCCTCCCCCAGAGATGCTCAAGACCACTCCCACAGGTAAACTGCCTCCTAGAAATAGACGAGTAGTGTTCTGGTCTCTCTTTCCTGTCTCCTCTCTGGGGAGCTGGAAGGCCATCCAGAAGCACTGTATCCATTAAGTGTGGGCTTTTTCTAATTGGATTTGATTTGGTCTGATTTAGATTGCTGAATTGGTGGAGAGGCTTATCAGGGTGCAGAAACTTTTCAATCACTAATTGAGAAAATTTCCTACAGGCCTGCCTACAGCCTGATCTTATAGAGGCATTTTCTCAAGTGAGGGTTCCTCCTCTCAGGTGACTTTAACTTGTGTCAAGTTGACATAAAACTAGCCAGTATACCGCCCCCCCCCCATCATACATAGCGAGGACAATCTGGATTCAAGACACCTACTTCACATTTTGCTAAACTATGAGACTGGTAGTAATGCTACAGATGCCTGAGTTTCACCAAAGCACCTGAAAATGCTTCTCACCAAGCCTCCACAGCAATGTGCAGACCATCACAAAACCTTCACATCAATGTGCACAGACCACCAACAAACCTTCACAGCAATGGGCGTAGACCATCACCAAGCTTCTGTGGCAATGCATGAAGACCAATCAGATGACCGTGCTGTTTGCTCTCTGGTGTTCAGTCAGACTTGGTTCTTGTTAACAGGTCTATTTCCTATGGCAGAAGGTTTGTTGATTGTCTCTGAAGAGGAGGTGCTTGGGAGTCTACTACTAAATATGTTCTTTGTGAAATATTAGACAATATAACAAAAAAAAAACAGATTTGGGAATCGATGTTTGTGGTGGCACACACCATTCCTTAATCTCAGCAATCAGGAGGCAGAGTCAGTTAGATGTCTTGTGAGTGCCAGGCTAGCCTGGTCTTACATAACAAGTTCCAGAACAGGTGGGGTTACATAGAGATACCATGTCTCAAGACAAAAATTAGGAGGAGACAACCTAGTGACTTTGATCTCTAAGATTGTATAAAGTCTTTCGTTTGATTTTAAGCACAGGGTTGGGAGGCAACTATTAGATGAAGACCTTCTATAGCATTTTTACAGGTAGAAGCCAGTGAATTGGATAAAGAGTTTACAACTCAAGAAGATCTAGGGTTGGTTCAGTGCTCATTTAGTATGCAAGCAGCCCTGGATTGATCCATAGCACCAAACTACTGTGCATGTGGTGTACACCCATAACCCAAACACATGGTAGGTGAACACCCATAACCCAAACACATGGGACGATCAGAATTCCAGGTAACCCTACACTACTTGGTGAGTTCGAAGCCAGCTTGAGACCATGTCTCAAACAAAAAGGAATAGGAGGAGGAGGCTTATAATAATTGTGTTTAAAATTCCATTATCAGGGCTACTTAGAGGACAGGTAGGATGAAAGCTGAGCTCTGGGGTTGGAAACCAGACTGGGCAATGTAAAAAAACTTAGTCTCAAACAAAATACATTTGCTTCACTATGGCATAAGCTAGGTCAAGATAAAACTGTGGAGATGTGACACCTAGTGTACCTTGTATTGACCTGTGACCACACAGGCATGAAGGAAGCAGGGTGTGGAGAGTGCTGAAGCCTCTGGAAATAAATGTGACAACAGCAGTGTCTGGAGACTGTAAACACCAGATCTCTCCACCCATGTGACTCCCCAGGACAGAACCTGGGAGACTCCTCTTTCTCCCAATGAACAGTAATAGTCACCTCAGTAGCTGGCACTAATGTGGCTAGCATTGCTGCCTTGCAGCCTCTGCCCTATGGGTGGTCTCAGGCTGCAGCCTCCACTCCTGTGGGTGGTCTCAGGTTGCAACCTCTGCCCTGTGGGTGGTCTCAGGTTGTAGCCTCTGCCCTGTGGGTGGTCTCAGGTTGTAGCCTCTGCCCTGTGGGTGGTCTCAAGCTGCAGCCTCCACTCCTGTGGGTGGTCTCAGGCTGCAGCCTCCACTCCTGTGGGTGGTCTCAGGCTGCAGCCTCTGCCCTGTGGGTGGTCTCAGGTTGCAACCTCTGCCCTGTGGGTGGTCTCAGGTTGCAACCTCTGCCCTGTGGGTGGTCTCAGGTTGTAGCCTCTGCCCTGTGGGTGGTCTCAGGTTGTAGCCTCTGCCCTGTGGGTGGTCTCAGGCTGCAGCCTCCACTCCTGTGGTTGGTCTCAGGCTGCAGCCTCCACTCCTGTGGGGGGTCTCAGGTTGCAGCCTCCGCCCTATAGGTGGTCTCAGGCTGCAGCCTCTGCCCTGTGGGTGGGCACAGGCTGCTGCCATTGTTCCATTCCTACTACACCCCAGCACCTCCTCTGTCCTGCTGCTTAGTCAGCTCCTGCCAGACTTACCAATCGCTCTGTTTCCATAGTCCAGTGCAGAACGGTGACTTTCAAATACCAAAAATCTTCCTTGCACATGATTCCTATCAACATCCTGTCATGAGATGGGGAGAGACTCAGAAGGTCTGACCCCTGAGGATCTACAGGCACTTCATGGTGTCTGGGGGAAGGAGACCAGAGGTGGGAGCCCCTGGAGGTGCCCATGCTCCTTTAAGTAACTTCTATTGTGCTCCTATTAGCATCCCTAATGAAACTCACAGGCTCTCTCTCTCTCTCTCTCTCTCTCTCTCTCTCCTCTCTCTCTCTCTCTCTCTCTCTCTCTCTCTCTCTCTCTCTCTCTGGCTCGCATACAGGCACACAGCCATAAACATAAAACGAGGACTAGTTAGGAAGAGGAAGGCATCCAGCAGGACTAGAAGGGGACAAGAGATAGTAATGAAAGGGGGTAAATATGCTTTAAATACATTAAACATATATACAAGCATGAAAATGAAATAAAGAAATAAGATGCAATAAAAGTAAAAATATTAATTGGTTTTGTGTATGTGGAAGAGGGCACTTCCATACCACTAACTGCACAGTGTGGAGGTAAGAACGCAACTTTCAGGGGTCGTTTATCTCTTTTCACTGTACTGGCTTCAGAGATCAAACCCAGGTGCTCAGGCTCGGCAGCAAGTGAGCCTTCGATAAAAGGGTTTTAAAACCAGCTTTCTTACAAAAGGAGAATGTTTCTTCTCTAGAGGACAGAAATGAAAGTTGATTGCTGGAACTGTGATTTCACACCTGAGCTTCCAGTCTCTGTGTAGTCTCCTGATGCTGCCATCAGAGGCCCTGGGGCCCTGCTCACCATCATGGACCCTCTAGAGCTGATAACATTTATAACCGTGATTCATATTCCTCTCCTGAAATCTGCCATTTTCCTTCTCGATATGTGCTGTTCAAGTATATTTAGTGTAGTCCAGAGTGCTGCCTGGGTGGGGCATAGCTTTGTTCGTCTAGTCTTCACACTATCAGAAAGCAAACGAGGTGAGAGAGAGGAAAACTTGCATCCTTAATACACAGAACCCAGACATGGTGTTTGTTAGATGAATGTACAGATACACATCTTTTCATTAAGGAATTATTTTATTTCAAAATTTAAGACATAGCCAGGTAGTGCCTGCCTATACTTCCTAGCACTCAGGGAGTGGCAGCAGAAGGATGGAGTTCAAAGCCAGGCTCTGGTACTTATGACTTCAAGGCCGACTTGAGCCCTGTGACACCCTATCATAAGAAAGCACAAACACATATCTAGTAAATATCATTTAAAAAATGGCTTAAAGAAGAAAGGCCCTCCCTCTAGCCCTGATCAGGGTTTGGTGAACATATGTGAGGGTTCTTCCCAGACCCAAGCTGGGAGCATATCAAACTGACCAAGCACATAAACTATTTACAAAAAAACAAAAACACCTCTGTGTGTGTGTGTGTGTGTGTGTGTGTGTGTGTGTGTGTGTGTGTTGGGGGGAGGGTGGAGCCTACCTTTGAGTCCATCACTCGGGAGGCAGAGGCAGGAGGATCTCTGTGAATTGGAGGCCAGCCTGGTCTACAAAGTAAGTTCCAGGCCAGCCAGAGCTGTTACACAGAGAAACCCTGTCTCAAAACAAACAAACAAAACAAAAGTATTTCAAGAATTCACATGGAACCACAAAAGACCAAGAATAGACAAAGCATTGACAATTAAACAGCTGGACATATCACATTATCTGGCCTCCAATTGTAAAATGAGTATATACTGGAAGAAAAATAAACAGAATAGAGGACCCAGAATAAAACTGCAAAACTGGCCAGGCGTTGGTGGTGCATGCCTTTAATCCCAGCATTCGGGAGGCAGAGGCAGGCAAATCTCTGTGAGTTCAAGGCCAGCCTGGTTCTCCAGAGCGAGTGCCAGGACAGGCTCCAAAGCTACACAGAGAAACCCTGTCTCGAAACCCCCACCCAAAAAAACTGCAAAGCTGTGCCCACTTAATTATTGACAAAGAAGGCAAAAACTGGAAAAAGCTAGTGTGTTCAAAAAATGGTAAGACTGCCTTCCTGCCTGGGAAGAGTGAAATTTGAATCATTAATCTAATTAATCTTATCATTAAAAACCTGGGGTCAGATTGTTAGACCCCCGAAAACTCAAGTATCCGGGGTCCCAGGCCACAACTGCGGTCACCCCAATCATCAGGCGGATTCGAGAGCTTGCTGCAAACTGCACGAGGCTTTATTGTAATTTAATGAGCGCCATGGCGGATGGCTAGAAAAGACAGCTCCTAGGGCCTCCCAAGAGATCTTATAGGACAGCATGAGGGGAGTGTCTAGGGGTACACACAGGCTCACGATTGGTGTGCCTCCAGGCTTGGAGGGCTTGCCCTGTGTTGATTGGTCAACTGGTTGTTATGGTCCATAGGCCCTCCCAGGGTGGTTGCTATGCTCTCTACGTCATTGTAAAGCACACCCAGAGTCATAAAGCATAGCGCCACCAGCTAACTTCTGATTGGTTTATTATCACGAGGCAGGCATCTGACCTCTAAGTGACCAAGGCAAGTTTATGGCAAGCACGTGTTCGGCTGTTATGGCTGCCGAAAGGGGAGCAGGTCCCTTCAAGATATTAGGGTAATAAACTGAAAGATGAGAGAAACAGAGGAATGGCTGCCAGTGACCTCTGACCTCTCCAGACCCTGTGACCAAAAGGGCAGAGATCCTGTCTCCACCCTCCCTTATCACTCCCTAGTGCTGGGATTAAAGGCATGAGTCACCACCGACCAGCTTCTATAGTTAACAAGCTCCACCCTTTGATCACCAGGCAAACTTTATTTATCAGAACACAAACAAAATTTCACCCAACAGAAATTAGATCTCATCTTCCCCTTGTACAAAAATCAATTCAAAATATATTGAAACCTTAATTTAAAAACAAAACAAAACAAACAAACAAACAAAAAAAAAAAAAAACGGGAAAACACCCAGCACTCTGGAGGCAAAGGCAGGCTGTGAATTCAGAGCCAGGCTGGTCTACAGAATGGGTTCCAGGACAGCCAGGGCTGTTATATGCCAAGAAACCCTGTCCCAGAAAAACCAAGCCAAAACAAAACAAAACCAGAAACACTAAAACTTCTGGAAGAAAACATATAGGGGATACCCTCCAAGAAATAACCCTCTTCTGCATAGCGAAGGAGACTATCAGCAGAGCACATGGCCCATGGAATGGGAGAAAAGCTTAACGGGTTACACTTCAGACTTCAGGGTTAATACCCAGAATTTACAAAGAATTGCAGAAATTCAGCACTAAGTGAACGATACTGCCAATCAACTAATGGGGCAAGTGAATTGAACAGGATTTCCAAGCAAAGAAATACAAACTGCCAGGAACATTTTTTGAAGTTCAGTTTCTCTAGCTATCAGTGAAATGCAAATTAAAATGACTCTGAAACACCACCTCACCCCAATCAGAATGGTTGCCATCAAGAAACCTGATAATAAATGTTGAGGAAGACATGGGGAGAAAGGACCCCTTACTCACTCTTGGTGAGGTACAAATGAACAGAGCTGTTAAGGAAATCGTTTAAAGATTTATAAAAATATAAAAACAGACCTGCCATATGACAGCTATTTCTCTTCTGTCATATCCCCCAGAGAACTCCACACCCTACCATAGAGATGTTTGCACCCCCATATTTTTTCTCCATTTTTAAAATTTAAATTAGAAACGAGATTATTTTACATGCAAATCCCAGTTCCCTCTCCCTCCCATCCTCCCCTGCCCCCCACTAACTCCTTATCCCATACCTTCTACTCCCAGGGAGGGTGAGGCCTTCCATGGGGAATCCTCAGAGTCTGTCATATCCTTTGGAGCAAGGCCTAGGCCCTCCCCTGTGTGTCTTGGCTCAGGGAGTATCCCTCTATATGGAATGGGCTCCCAAAGTCCACACCTATGCTAGGGATAAGTACTGATCTACTACAAGAAGCCCCATAGATTTCTGAGGTCTCCTCACTGACACCCATGTTCAGGGGGTCTGGATCAGTTCCATGATGGTTTCCCAGGTATCAGTCTGGGGTCCATGAGCTCCCCCTTGTTCAGGTCAGCTGTTTCTGTGGCACCTCCCTATTTATTGCTGCTTTTATTCACTATTACAGAGTTGAAATCAACCTTGTTGACCATCAACAAATGAACAGATAATGAAAACTTGGTTCATAAATATAAGCTGGAATATTTACTATTTAGCTCTCAAAAAAATGAAATCACAATATTTGCAGGAAAATATGTGAATTTAGAATGTCTAATATTAAGCATAGTTACAATCTCTGGAAGAAAAAAATAGTATGTTCCCCCTCATAGACAGACCCTAACCTATAACATACCTATAAATATGTAAACAAATGTTTTTGCAGATACAGTATAACATGCAGAAAGAACAAGGAAGGGTAAATTTTAGGTGATGAGGAAGGGCTGAGAACAGACAATGGACAGTGAGTCACAAAATCGGATATAAAGACCCTTTGTCACAGATTTTCTGGGGTTTGGTGCTCAGAACTCTTTAAAACCATGTAGAGTCACGTGCGGACTTCCTCACGTGGCCAGTGACATGAAAAGAGCCATCACTTTCATTTTGCTGATGGAACTGAGAGCACAGAGAGTGTTTTTTAAATCTCTAGGTCACACACTAAACATAACTGTAATTTGTCATACTTTCACCCTGTCATTTAATTCTTTAGATATTAAAACCATGGCAATAAACACAGCTTTGATATCATTACACAGAGCTGACAGGAGACAGCACTGTAAAGATAACCACCTTGGCCAGTCACTCCTTGGTCATTCTCTAACATGATGGTGCAGACTTTGAGAAGCACGGTTACTGAGTCCAAGAGCTTACACCACACAGCTGTAAACACCTGCAGCTGCCCGATGCTTTTGCTGCTGTTGTTTTCTTAACTTTATTCACTTATTTATTATATCTGTATGGGTGTTTTGCCTCATTAGTAAAGTGGCCAAGATGGAGCTGATGAGATGGCTCATCAGTTAAGAGCACGTTCAACTACTCTCTGCTGTTGCAAAGGACTCCAACTCAGTCGCCAGTACTCATTTCTGGTAACTCACAATCACATATAACTCCTGTTCCAGTGAATCCAGTGCCATTTTCTGGTTTCTGTGACCACCAGCATGAATCCGAAGTATACACATACACACATTTTGTTTAACTGAGAAGGTTTAAGGCTGAAAAGACTATAGCTGTTGTTTTTAACTAAGGTAGTTTGAAGTCACTTCAGAACATAATTTCATCATAAGTTTTGTCAAGAATGACCATGCCAGACACTGTGGCACACACCTTTAATCTCAGGATTCAGGAGGCAGACACAGAAGAATCTCTCTGAGTTCAAGGCCAGAATGACATACAGAGCGAGTTCAGGACAGCTGGGATTACATAGTGAGACCCTGTCTCAAAAATAAAATGAAAAGCAAAACAACAGAAACAAAATGACCATGGTGTTTCAAAGGGAATTGATGAGATGGCTCAGTGGGTAAAGACATTTGCCACCGAGCCTGATGATCTGAGTTCAATCCCAAGGGCCCCACATGGTAGGAAAAGAGAAATGATTCCCCCTAAGGTGTCCTCTGACCTCCACATGACACATTAAGCAAACAAACTATAAATTAAGTAAGTGAATGTAAAAAAAAAAAAATTAAAGCTACTTCAGAAGTTGTGAAACTGCGAACTTCTCACAACACTTCAGCTTTATAAGCACCCACACAGCCTGTGTTTGCACATCGTTGATGACTCTCTGTCTAGCACAGCACCACACTTGGCAACGAAGACAGATGCTGTATGATTAGTAGTAGAAGAGGAAAGAGAAGAAAAAGTGTCTGGGAAGCACTGAAGAGCTCACACCCTCCTGCTCCTTTCATTATGTTCCCTGCAGCAGACCATGTGGCAGAGCTCTGTCCTTAGTAAATAAGAGCACGAAAACGGGAGAGCTGGCATACAGCTGCAATCCCGGCATTCTGCATAGACAAACGGATGCGGAGTTTGACTCTAGGTTGAGCTATATTGTAAGTTCCAGGCTAGCTTGGGCTGCAGAGTGACAATGAGGCTGGCAGGGGTAAGGAAAACTTGGGAACCTGGGATTCCATTTGCACAGGCTAAATGCACAGCCTTTCCTAACACTTGCCAACCTGGGCCCCTCAGCTGCTTTAAGTCCCACATGTACACCACATGGAGCAATGACGGTTGCTCCACCCTGACAACTGGAGGGCACTGCCCCATTTCCCTTCAAACCTGTCAAACATGTCCCAACATACACCTGGGAATGGAAGACGGGCTCTATCAAACCTAAACAGTGTCAGGTTCATGTACTTAAAGGCAAAGCACGCCCTCTGTGTGAGCTTTGGGGACGGGGTCTATAGTCACCATTTTATGCCCATGCATGATTGGATGTGCAGATTGTTAAATTCAGAAGCATCGTGGGGAAGGACATGAGCAGAAAAGTTTATATATAATGTAGGCCTGTCAATAAAGTCAGAGAACCAGACAAGAAGATCGCTCAGCTGATAAAAAGCACTTGCTGCGTGGTCTGCTGAGCTGAGTTCAGTCCCCAGAACCCACACAAGACAGGATAGGTTCCTGAGAACTGTCTTCTGACCTCCACACAGGCACTGTGGCACCACACACACACACACACACACACACACACACACACACACACACACACACACACAATTTAAAGCTGGAGAGGCATTTCGACACAGACCTTACTACCTAAATTCCTGGAACCCATGCAGTAGGAGAAAACCGACTTCTGAAAGTGATCCTTGAGACTTCATATTTATGTCATGGAGCATGTGTGTGCAACAACAACAATAAAATAAACTTCAGAAATAATAAAAATTAAAGCAAAACAGAACCACACATACTGCACCCTTTAGCAATTAGCTCCACTCCCTCCCAGACCCCATAAAAGGAGGACCCAAACAGCAGTACTCTACTCTTCAATGCCTTGGCTCAAGTAGCCTGCTGTTTCTTGTAGACTGTCTCGTACTGTCTCTCTAAGTAAAACTGCTTGCTACTTTGCTTTTTGTGTGTGCATTTTCACTTCTTTGAATAAGATGCCAAGAACCTGGAAACATCCAGTCCAGACAGTGACCCCCAGAAACAAGATCCTATCTCAAAAACCAAAACAAGTAAAAAAAAAAAAAAAAAAAAAAAAAAAAAAAAAAAAGACTACATTGACAAGGACCCTACAGTAAGATACCTACACTTTATTCTGGTGTTACTAGACTAAATGTTTGTGCTGTGTCCCGGTATTCATAAACTAAAACCCCATCCTTGAGTGGATTGTTATTAAGAGGCAGGAACCTTAGGGTGATTAGGTCACAGTGTGTGTGTGTGTGTGTGTGTGTGTGTGTGTGTGTGTGTGTGTTGGATTTGTGCCTGTAAAGACACAGAACTTACATTCTCACTTCCTGCCAGTAAGACGCCTTCCAGACACAGGATGTGTGAGAATTTCAGTTTAGGACAGTCTAGCTAGCCTACAGAAACATGGGATATGCTACCCTGTCTACAATAATTTAGCATAACACCTACAACATTAGAGACAATGACATGATCCCAATGGCTTGAAGGTTATCATTAAAGGTTCCCTTTGAAGGTTACTTACTGGAGGGCATGGTCTCTGAATGGAATCTGTCAGTACCCAGCTCTCCTCATCCAAGGATTCCTGTACCCTCACACTCTCATGGGCTCCCAGAATTAACTTCTGCTGGCCATGGCAGCAGCCTGAAGCAGCTTGGGAGGAGCATGGCCTTGAACATATCAGACATCAGCAGAGTGTGATATGTTATGGGAGCTGGTGCTTGTCATGGTGGCTGGACCAGTGACAACTTGATAAGGCTTCGAGGAAATGGAGAAAATTCCCCTTGTGGACCTGGGCTCGGCCCCCACAGATCTTCAAGCAAAACCACATTCAGCCATTAAGAGCATTAAGAGTGGAGCTTCCGCTACTGTCTTTGGGTTCTGCCACACATTAGCTGAAGGCATGCTCTTCCTAGAGGGACCCCACAGTCTGGAAAATTTTCCCAAAACAGGCCGTTATGTTTCAGGGCCTCTTGTTAGGGAGCCCCCATTTGCCATGGTATCTATAGCTTTCTTCTTGGTCCCTTCTCTTTGTTTTCAGCATTACTTCACATCAGTCTCCAGCACACTTAAGACTGTCCCAGCATCTGCTTCCTAAAGATCCAAACAACAGACCTTTGTCTAGACTGTTCTCTGTACTTCCAAATTTCTACTTATCCTCCCAGTCTCAACTACCATTCAACTTCTCCATGTGTCTTCAGGAAGTTGTTCCTTCCTCTCTGTGCCCATGGTCCCACACATAGCAGAGAGAGAGGAAAAGAAAGGAGATGTATTTTTGTTTGGGGGAGGGGTGTTTCGTTTTCTTGAGACAGAGTTTCTCTGTGTAGCCCTGACTGTCCTGTAACTCACTCTGTACTCAGGCTGGCCTCGAATTCACAGATCCACCTGCCTCTGCCTGAGTGCTGGGATTAAAGGCATGAGCCAAAAAAAGATGTTTTGAACACTCACTTTGAGTTAGAGATGACTGGAGGTACACACACACACACACACACACACACACACACACACACACACACACACAAACACACACACACAGATACATAGTCTGAATTTTCATACTAGTTCAGGCAAGGATTAGTAATCTCATTTTGTAGATAAGTATTTTTGCTGTAGTGATCTTTATTTCAGAATTTTTTTTCTAACAGAACTTACTATTTATTTTCACTCTAGTAGTGGGTGCTTACTATATTTTTGTGTGATTTTTTTTTGTGTGTGTGTGTGTGTGTGTGTGTGTGTATGTATGTGTGTGTGTGTGTGTGTGTGTGTGTGTGTGTGTGTGTGTGTGTAGCCTAGAGGATAACTTTAGGAACCATTCCTCAGGAGTCACCCATCTTAGGCTTTTTGGAGACAGGGTAGGCTATTTGGCCAGCAAGGCTCAGGAGTCTGCCTGTCTCTGTCTCCCCAACACAGGGATTACAAGCACATGCCACCCACTATGCATAGTTATTTTATAGGGGCTTGCAAGTTGGAACTCATGTCTTTGTTCATGCAAGGCAAGCACGGTAGGAACAGAAGCATCTGCCTTCATAGGTTTTATTGTATTGTTTCCTAATTGCATGTCTGATTTTGACAAAGAAGTGCTTTGTTGGTTCTTGTCAACAAATACAGCCTTAGTTCTCTGTGATAAGTAAGTAGGGGGATGCTTACTGCTTGAAGAATGACAGCCAGCTGGGCTTGTGAGTCCCTGGGGAAAGAGGCATTTGGATAACACTGCTGAAGTGTGCTGAGGTGACTAACATGGCATCAGCTACCACAGATCCCATCTGCTGAGGCCAGGACTCCACAAAACTGAAGCCACTGGGCTCCAGGAGGCAATTCTGGTATTTGCACTAGGGCCTTTCACATTTAAAAATCCTGTCACAGGCCGGCTGATCACAAAGCAAGCTTAAGGGTCAAAAGCAAATCCAGTAGAATTGCAGCAAGCAAGGGAATCTCAGTTTCTTCAGGAATAAAAAGTTAAGTGCCAGTCCACACATAAATTAGGTGTGGGGGCATCTGCCTGTACCCCAGCACTTGAAAAATGGAAGCAGGAGGATCAGGAGTTCAATGTAGGTAGCATTTTCCCCTCCGGGAGCTGTTTTCAAATGACCACACAGAGGCTTATATTAATTGTAAATGCTCAACCAATAGCTCAGGCTTATTACTAATTAGCTCCTACATTTTAAATTAACCCATAGTCCTTATCTACACTCTACTATGTGGCAGTACCTTTATTAGCATGGCAGGTTCATCTCGCTTCTCCGAGTCTTCTCTCAACTCTCTGAATCCACCCTTCTTTCTCCCTGTATCCTCAGTTTGATCACCCTGCCTATACTTTTTGCCTGGCTATTGGGCAATCAGCTTTTATTAGCCAATGAGAGTAATACAAATCTATAGTGTACAAAAGGATTGTTCCACAGCAGTTCAAGGTCATCCTTGGCTACAGCATTGCAGAGTGAGATCCAGGCCAGCTTGGGATATGTGAGACTTTGTCTAGAGAAACAGGAAAGGCTGAAAGTTTAACTCAGGAGTTGAAGGCTTGCCTAGGACGCAGGAGGCCCAATGTTCGTTCTATCCTCACATGGCAAAAAAGGACCAAAAGATGTAATGACATGGGTGGACATGGGTCAACTACAGCACACCAGGGAATGGGAGTTGGCTTCCGATGACTGATGACTGGATCACATGTGTGTATAAGGAGGGGCATCGAGTGGATGCAGGAAACTGTCCTTTTAGTATGTGCATCTTTAATGCACAAATATCTCAACATATCATACTTATTTTTGGACCCCAAGTTTGAACAGCTGAACTAGATCTTCTACTGAACTATTCCACCAAGGTGGGGCTTGGGGTTTACCTATCTCCTGTTTTCTTGGCCTGAAGCTGAAATGTAAAATATGATAATCTAAAACTATTTCCAAAGGGGAAAAAAATCTCATTTCCTGGAAAGCTGATTAGGGATAAAGGAGAAGCTATGGTTAGCATGGGAAAGGGGAGTTCACATACATGGACAGACAGTATCCTGAGATAGGATACTGCCTTTTGATACTGGGACACCATGTCACTTATAGAAGTTCATACTCATTCTCCATAACTGTGCAATCAGATCACAAAAACTGTTGGCCTCTTCCTTCCTTCCTCCTTCCTTCCTTCCTTCCTTCCTTCCTTCCTTTCTTCTTTCCTTCTTTCCTTCCTTCCTTCCTTTCTCTTTTCCTTTCTTTTGTGTGTGTGTATGGGTGGGGGGGGTCTCAAATACCCCAGGTTTGCCTCAAACTCAACAGTCATCTTGAACATCGATCCGCTTGCCTCCACCTCCAGACTGTTGGAATCGCAGTTGTGTACAATCGCGCCTAGTTACGCAGTGTTGAGGATCTGACCCTAGGCTTTGCACAAGCTGGGCATGCACTCTATGTATCGACTCAGTGAGATCTAGCCTCTCACAAAGTTTATAACTTTGTGCTGGGCTGCGTAACCTACAGGTTGACCCAGATGCGCAGGTCCAAGTGAGTATTGCCTGCCCTCTTGTGGCAACTCCTAGACCTTCACTCATGTACGCACCATTTGCAGCCTGTTTGCCATGTTCAGGTACAGAAGACATTATATAATCCTGTCCCCAGTGAGATCCCCACCCCACAGGGCTCTAGTCTCACAATGATATTCCAGCCTTCAGCAGCTGACCTAGTTGAAATTGCTTCAAATTTGAAAGGCAAAAGCAAAATAACACACTGACTGAGACGTGCTTTGTTCTTGCTCAGTTGCTCATCAATAAAGTGTCTCACCTTGCATCCCAGGATAGCTAGAATTTGGGCAATCTTCCCACGTCATCCTCCAAGTGTGGAGATTAAAAGCATGAGTCACCACATTCAGCCTTGTTCACCTTTTTAATAAAGTGAAAATTCTCTTCCATGAAGAAGATGCACTAGATTCCCTTCCTGGAACTTCCTGGGTCTGCTTAGCATGTAGTGAACGTGCCCCGGCATCATGAACTCTCTGGAATCTGCCTGCATCACAGTCTTGGCTGACCTACACCCTCAGCTTGAGCTTGAGTCTTCGCCCCCCCTACGCCCTCTGTATGAGGAGAACACCAGGAGAGGCTGGACCATCCAGAGTTGCTGACATTGAAGTCATGGCTCACTTACACTCACTGGGAGACAAGGGGAGAGGGGGAGATCCCACCTGCTCCCACTGGAAAAAGGGATAGGAAGATGACAGTATAAGAACACATTTAACAACAGAAAGACCATTGACAACACCAGAATCTATGAACTCCACACCAGCAAGTCCTGAACATCCCAATGCAGAAGGAGCAGAAGAGAATGACCTTAAAAACAACTTTATGTAGATGTTAGAGACCCTCAAAGAGGAAACGAGAAAATCCCTGAAAGAAAAGGAAGAAAAACAAACAAAAATACAGGAAATGGAGAAAAAGACAAACCAAAAAATTCAAGAATAAACAAATCTCTTAAAGAAAGCAAGGAAAGCCAAGAAAAAACAACCAAACAAGTGAAGAAAACAATTCAAACAGTTCAAGGCTTGAAAGCAGAAATAGGAACAATAAAGATAACACAGAATGAGGTAATGCTGGAAATAGAAAAGCTAGGTAAATGATCAAGAACTACAGATGTAAGTATAACCAATAGAATAAAAGAGATGGAAGAGAGAATATTAGGTGTTGAAGACTCACTAGAAGAAATAGATTCATTCCCCAAAGAAAATCTTAAGTCCAACAAATCCCTAACACAAAATACCCAGGAAATATGAGATACTATGAAAAGACCAAACCTTAGAATAATAGGTATAGAGGAAAGCAAAGAAATACAAAGCTCAAGGATATAGAAAACATATTCAACAAAATCATAGAAGAAAACTTCCCCAACCTAAAGAAGGATATGCCTATGAAAGTACAAGAAGCTTACAAAACACCAAATAGACTGGACCACATAAAAAAAAAATTCCCTTGCCACACAATAGTCAGAACACCAAACATACAGAATAAAGAAAAAATATTAAGAGCAGCAAAGGGAAAAGGCCAAGTAGCATACAAAGGTAAACCTATCAGAATTATACCAGACTTCTCCATGGAAACTCTGAAAGCCAGAAGGTCCTGGATAGATATTCTACCAACACTAAGAGACCATGGATGCCAGCCCAGACTACTATACCCAGCAAAACTTTCAATCATTACATATGGAGAAAACAAGATATTCCATGACAAAACCAATCCAGCCCTACAGAAAATTCTGGAAGAAAAACTCCAACCTAAGGAAATTAACTACACTCACAAAAACATAGGCAATAGATAATCCCACTTTACCAAACACGAAAAGAAAAAAAGGGGGGGATCCACACACAATACCACCAACAACAAAAAATCCAAAATAAACAAGAATTAACAATCAATGGTCATTAATATCCCCCAATATCAATGGTCTAACTTGCCTATTAAAAAAAAAAAAAAAAAAAAAAAAAAACCAGGCTAACAGAATGGATACGAAGACAGAATCCAGCCTTCTGCTGCATACAAGAAACACATCTCAACTTCAAAGATAGACATTCCCTTAGAGTAAAGGGTTGGGAATAGATTTTCCAATCAAATGGACCTAGAAACAAGTAGGTGTAGCAATCCTAATGTCTAACAAATTAGACTTCAAACTAAAATCAATCAAAAGAGATGAAGAAGGTCATTTCATATTCATCACAGAAAAAGTCCATCAAGATGAAGTCTCAGTCCTGAACATCTGTGCCCCAAATACAAAGGCACCCACATTCGTAAAAGAAACACTACTAAAACTCAACTCACACATAAAATCCCACACACAGTGGGAGACTTCAACAACCCACTCTCACTAGACAGGACCAACGGACAGAAACTTAACAAAGAAACAAAGGAACTAACAGAAGTTACGACCCGGTGTAACGGACATCTATAAAACATTCCATCCAAACACAAAAGAATATACCTTCTTCTCAGCTCCACATGGAACCTTCTCTAAAATCGACCACATACTTGGCAACATACCAAACCTCAACAGATACAAAGAAAAAAAAAAAGGAATAAACCCCCTGTATCTAATCAGACCACCATGCTTTAAAGTTAGAATTCAACAACACCACAAGTTGCAGAAACCCTACAACCTCATTGAAATTGAACAATGTGCAATTGCACAATTCCTGGGTCTAGGAAGAAATTAAAAAAAAAAAAAAAAGAAATTAAAGACTTCCTAGAATTCAATGAGAATGAAGACACAACATACCCAAGCTTATGGGACACTTTGAAAGCAGTGCTCAGAGGAAAGTTCATAGCACTAAGTGCCCACATAAAGAAATTGGAGAATAGTCACACTAGAGAACTAACAGCACAACTGAAAGCTCTAGAACAAAAAGAAGCAAACTTACCCTGGAGGAGTAGACGCCAGGAAATAATCAATCTGAGGGCAGAAATCAATAAAGTCGAAACAAAGAAAACAATTCAAAGAATCAATGTAACAAAGATTTGGTTCTTCTGGAAAATCAACAAGATAGACAAACCTTTATCCAAACTAACCAAAAGGCAGAGACAGAACACGCAAATTAACAAGATCAGAAAAGGGGGGCATAACAAGGACACTGTGGAAATCCAGAGAATCTTCAGGTCATACTTTGAAAACCTGTACTTCACAAAATTCTAAAAATTTAAAGGCAATGGACAATTTTCTGGATAGACATCACTTATGAAGATTAAATCAAGAATAGATGAGCAATTTAAACAGGCCTATAACCCCTAATGAAATAGAAGCAGTCATCAAAAGTCTACCAACCCAAAAAAAGCCAGGGCCAGATGGTTTCAGTGCAGAATTCTACCATAAGTTCAAAGAACAGCTAATACCATACAAGTGTTCCACACAATAGAAGCAGAAGGGTCATTACCAAACTCCTTTTACAAGGCTTCAACAACCTTGATACCCAAGCCACACAAAGATACAACTAAAAAAGAGAACTACAGACCAATATCCCTCATGAACATTGATGCAAAAGTACTCAATAAAATACTGGCAAATCAAATCCAAGAACACATCAGAAAAATCATCCACCATGATCAAGTAGGCTTCATCTCCAGGATGCAGGGATGGTTGAACACACGAAAATCCATCAATGTAATTCACCATATAAACAAGCTGAAAAAGAAAAATCATACTATCATCTCACTAGATGCTGAAAAAACCTTTGACAAAATTCAACACCCCTTCATGATAAAGGTCCTGTAGAGATCAGGGATAACAGGAACATACCTAAACAAAACAAAAGCAATATACAGCAAGCCAACAGCCAACATCAAACTAAATGGAGAGAAACTCAATGCAATTCCTCTAAAATCAGGGACAAGACAAGGTTGTCCACTCTCCCCATCTCTCTTCCATGTTGTACTCAAAGTTCTAGCTAGAGCAATAAGACAACAAAAGGAGATCAAGGGGATACAAATTGGAATGGAAGAAGTCAAACTCTCACTATTTGCAGATGATATGATAGTTTACATAAGTGACCAGAAAAATTCTACCAGGGAACTCCTACAACTGATAGATAAAACACCTTCAGCAGGATACAAGATTAACAAAAAAACAAAACAAACAAACAAACAAACAAAAACAGTAGCTCTACTATCTTTGAGTCTTTAAAGAAAGAAATTAAATAAGATACGAGAAAATGGAAAGATTTCCCATGATCTTGGATAGGTAGGATTAACATAGCAAAAATGGCAATCTTGCCAAAAGCAATCTACAGATTCAATGCAATCCCCATCAAAATTCTTCACAGACCTTGAAAGAACAATGTTCAACTTTATATGGAAAAACAAAAACCTCAGGATAGCCAAAACAACCCTGTACAATAAAGGGACTTCCAGAGGCATCACCATCCCTGACTTCAAGCTCTACTATAGAGCTATAGTAATGAAAACAGCTTGGTATTCTTGGTATTGGCACAGAAACAGACAGGTAAACCAATGGAATCAAATTGAAGACCCTGATATTAACCCACACACCTATGAACACCTGATTTTTGACAAAGAAGCTAAAACTATACAATGGGGAAAAAAGCATCTTCAACAAATGGTGATGGCACAACTGGATGTGGACGTGTAGAAGATTGCAGATAGATCTATATCTATTGCCATGCACAAAACTTAAGTCCAAATGGATCAAAGACCTCAACATAAATCCACCCACACAGAGCCTCTATAAGAGAAAGTGAGAGGTACCCTTGAAAGAGTTGGTACAGGAGATCACTTCATGAACATAACTCCACTAGCACGGACACTGAGATCAACAATTAATAAATGGGACCTCCTGAAACTGAGAAGCTTCTGTAAGGCAAAGGACATAGTCAACAAGACAAAACAGCAGCCCACAGAATGGAAAAAGATCTTCACTAATACCACATCTGACAGAGGACTGATCTCCAAAATTTACAAAGAACTCAAGAAGCAAAAATAAAATAAAATAAAATAAAATAAAATAAAATAAAAAGAACTCAAGAAGCTAGTCATCAAAACACCAAGCAATTCAATTAAAAAGTGGGGTTCAGAACTAAATATAGAATTCTCAATAGAGGAATCTAAAATGGCTGAAAGACACATAAGAAAGTGCTCAACATCCTTAGCCATCAGGGAAATGCAAACCAAAACAACTCTGAGATATGATTTTACACAGGCCAGAATGGGTAAAATAAAAAATACCAATGACAGTCTATGCTGAGAGGATGTGGAATATTGGGAACATTCCTCCACTGCTGGTGGGAGTACAAACTTGTGCGGGCACTTTGGAAATCAGTATGGTGGTTTCTCAGAAAAATGGGAATCAGTCTATCTCAAGATCCAGCAATTCTTCTCTTGGGCATATACCCAAAGGATGCACATTCATACAACAAGAACATCTGTTCAACTATGTTCGTAGCAGCACTTTTTGTAATAGCCAGAACCTGGAAGCAACCTAGATGCCCCTCAACTAAAGAATGATGGAGAAAATGTGGTACATTTACACAATGGAGTATTACTCAGCAGAAAAAAAAAAACAAAAAACAATGGAATCTTGAAATTCGCAGGCAAATGGATGGAACTGGAAGAAACCATCCTGAGTGAGGTAACCCAGTCCTAAAAAGACAAACACGGTATGTACTCACTCATATATGGATATTAGACATAGAGCAAAGGATTACCAGCCACCTAGAAAACAAGGAGGACCCTAAGAGAGACATACATGGTCCCCCAGAGAAGAACTCCATTGGAGCACGGGGGGGGGGGGGGGTGAGAAAAAGAGAAGGGGAGAAGAGGGGTGAAAAGGGATCAGGAAGACTGAGACAGGAGAGGAATAGAGGAGAGCAAGAAAAGAGATACCTTAATAGAGGGAGTGAGCCAGTATACATTTAAGAGAAATCGGGCACTAGGAAAATGTTCAAAGATCCATAAAGATGACCCTAAGAATCTAGGCAGTAGTGGAGAGGCCACATTTGATGGCCTTCCCCTGTAATGAGATTGATGACTACCTTGGTTGCCATCCTAGAGTCTTCATCCAGTAGCTGATGGAAGAAGAAGCAGGCACCCATAGCTACACACTGAGCCATACTCCTGGAATCCAGTTGAAGAGAGGAAGGAGGGATGAGCAAAGGAGTCAAGACCATGCAGGAAAAACCTACAGAACCAGCTGACATGATGTAGTGAGAGCACATGGACCTCAGTCTGACAGCTGGGGAACCAGCATTCGAGTGAACCAAACCCTCTGAATGTGGGTGCCAGTTGGGATGCCTGGGCAGTCTATGGGACCTCTAAAAGTGGAACCAGTGTTTATCCCTAGTGCACACACACACAAAAAAATGGACTTTGGGAGTCCATTTCCTCTGGAAGGATACTCTTTCAGCCTAGATACACGGAGAAGGGCCTAGGCCCTCCCCCAAATGATGTGACAGACTTTGATGATCTCCCATGGAAGGTGTCACCATTCTTGAGGAGTGGGTGGGGGGTGGACTGGAGGGTTGGTAGGGTCATGGGAGGATGGGAGGGAGAGGGAACTGGGGTGGGGGGGATTGATATGTAAAATGATTGTTTCTAAAGAAAAAAAAAGAAGATGGACTAATTACATATTCACCAAGCAGTTCTGGAGTTAGGCAATTTGAAGGCCCTCCCATTGAAGTTAGCTATGCTATCTCAATGGGCTCCTACTTGCTTTCTAACATGATCACGTGTTTTTCTGTTGACTTTGAACACAAAAACAAAATAAACTTCAATGTGACTATTTTAGAACTTCATTTTTTTTAACAAAAAAACAAAAACAAAGCAAAGTCCAAAACCTTTTCTTTTGAAGGTTCTACAATTGACTATTATTGTACCCAATGACAAAATGTATACTTATGGGGGATCTCCTGGGGGGTCTGCTGCCCTCCTCTTATCTAAGGTTCATCTGCAGTACCCTTGGGGTACTGACTGCCTCACTAGGTGCTACTTCCTCATTTCTTTCTGCTGACTAGGCCTGTTTACAATTTGCAGATTATCTGCCCATTGCCTGGGGCTTAAGAGCATGGACTTTCATCTGAGTGACCTCCAGGGGTTATGCTGTGGTACATAAGTCAACTTCCCTCTGAATAAAATTGGCATTCTCCTTGCAAGAATGACCTGCTGTCTTTATTTTAACCCTCAGATTCTCTCACTTGAACCAGTAAGGAGTTATAACGCTGGCTCGTTACCTATGCTTAGCTGGACTTTCCTCCTGAAGGTTCAATAATTGAATAGCATGTCACCCAATGCCTAGTATACACATTGCATGCACAAAGGTTGGGCTTAATCCCTGGCTTACTCATTCTTGCCACCCCATCCTGTGCTCCCTCCCCCAAAACCTACTTGAAACTACTAAATTAAATTAGCAGCAGATTTCTAGGATAAAAGATAAAGAGATTTATTAGCATACACACCTGCATGGAAAACATACAAAATATGAGAGTCACAGCAAGGGCCAAGTGACTAAAGCTATTATACTGCCTGGAAGAGAATGGGGCTCCCAGAGTGTGGTGGTCACACATCACTAGCTAGTGAGGGGAAGGGCAGTGTGCTCCCATTAGGCATAGAGCCTCTAGACAATATAGCTTAGAATCTGTGACATCGCAGGCATGGTGTGGCTATCATCTTCCTAGAGCCTGGGGAAGGCAGATACAGGCCCGGAGAAAGCCTGTTTGCACCTCCATCTCTCTCCACTAAGGCAGATGTCCTCTGAGATTCAGATTTCTCCCACAGGAAGGCAGCTTTTTCAGAGCAGATGGTCTTCAGCCATCCTGAAACATTCTAGGAAGCATAGTTTGAGGCGGCTATTCTACCCCCTCCTCACTTCCTTTGCAATTACTTTCTGGTAGAAAGTGGAGTGGGGGAGGAAGGTTGGAGAAATGGCTCAGTGCTTAGAACACTGGCTGCTCTTGCAGAGGATCCAAGTTCAGTTCTCAGCACCCACACAGCAGCTGGCAGCCATCCATAGCTCCAATTCCAGGGGATCCAGCGCTGCCTTCCAGACTCCCTCCCTGGCACTCCATGCACACAGGGCACACACACACACACACACACACACACACACACACACACACATGCATGTCCTTTTAAAAAGAGAGGAATATAGAGTTTATGATTGGGATTAACACCCAGTGGTGGAACACTTTCCAGCTTGTATGAGGCCCTGAGTTTCATCCCCAAAACACAAGTAGGGGGGATTCCATATCGATGTTCTAATTTGGAGAACAAAACCATTAGGAAAACTTAGGCATGCATCTCATTGTAATTTAAAAATGAAATGTTCTTCGTTGAGAAAGCACTCAGAAATGGATTGCTGCATAGTATAGCCTTATCAACAATAGGTCCTTCTCCAGGGGTTGCACATACCTGTTGTCTCAGCAGAGGCAGGCCTGCCACAAGTTTGAGGCCAATTGGTCTATGCAGTAACAGCCAGGGCTGAAAGACCCTCGAGGTGAGGAATCTCCCCGATCCAGCCAGTCCCCCAAGAACTCAATGTCCAGTCCAGTTGATGCAACATTCAAGAGGCTTTATTGCAGTTGTTTAACGAGCTGACCCCATGTTAGCTCTGGCCTTTCATCCATCCACCATGGCGAATGGCTAGGAAAGACAGCTCGAAGCGTCTGCATAGAGATCTTATAGGGCAGCATAAGGGGAGGGTCTAGGGGTACACACAGGCTCAGGATTGGTGTGCCTCCAGGCTTGGAGGGTTTGCCCTGTGTTGATTGGTCAACTGGTTGTTATGGCCCATAGGCCCTCCCAGAGTGGTTGCTATGCTCTGCGAGTCATTGCCAGAGCCGTAAAGCATAGTGCCACCAGCTAACTTCTGATTGGTTCGTTGCTACGAGGCAGGCGTCTAACCCCCTAGTGACTAAACAAGGTCAGGCAAGCACGTGTTAGGCTGTTATGGCTGCCCAAATGGGGAGCTGGTTCCTTCAGGACTACATGTGAGGCCCTATCTAAGAAAAAAATATGGACTAAAGGGATTGGCAGTCAGTTGGCCTTAAACTACATGGAATGCCTACATACTATTATGTTTTTAAATGTGTTTTTACAGTGCTAAGGATCAAACCTGGGACCTTGCATGTGCTAGGCAAACATGCCACCACTAAAGTATCATTCCAGCTCTTGGCTTTTTGCATAGGGTCTTGTTATGAAACCCAGGCTGGCCTCAGACGCATGTACTCTTCCTGGCTCAGCCACCCAAGTACTGACTTACAAGGTACACCTCATGCCTGACTTATTCCTATTCTGAGTTTTGTAGCTGTGGTGGTGTGGTTTGGTTTAGTTTTTTGAGAGGTCTTGCTGTACAGTCCAGGCTGACCTCAATGGCACTTGGCTCTTTGTCTTTCTTAAGCAATTTTCTCTCTTCCTCCTCCTGCCAAGACCCCAGAACGATAGTGTTCCCTGTCTCACCCACACTTACTGGCCCCTGTGCTCAGAATAAACAGGGTCTCATTCTAGCTATCATGTGAATGATGCAGAATAGGGAGCTCTTTATGGCTGTGTGGTTGTGATTTGTGCCTGGTGTGGTAGGTCACACCTACAACCCCAGCTCTGAGGCAGAAGGATTGCTGTGAGTTTAAGACCAGCCAGGTCTGTCGGGTAAGAGCTTGTTTTTTAGTGAAGTTTTCTATCTGAGCTGTAGGAAGCTACAGATGGCTAAAGTGTTTCTTTCTACAATCTCAGACAAACTCTCACTCCAGAAATGCCAGCCCACAGGAAGTCACCTCCTTCCTGTAAGAGGAAAAACAGGTTGCTGTCCCCAGGTGGAAGGGTCTCAGCTTGCCTGTGGTGGAATCTGGAGCTCCCAGCCAGACTCCAGTCAAGCCTGTCCTCTACCCCAGATTTGGGCAGGTTGAGACAAATAGTGATCTCTAGGAGTGAAGTAAGAACAGGCTTGTCTGCGTCTTGGAAACGCCCACACCTGAGCCTGGCGATGAAAAGGGACCTGCACAGAAATACTTAGAGGAGAGGTTCCAACCAAGGAGTTCTTCCGGCTCTCCATTGTTTTGTTTTGTTTTCAGAAAGCCTCATTAGCTAGCCCAGGGTGACCTGAACTCTAACCGCTTGCCTCAGCCTCCTGAAGGCTGAGATTACAAGTGTGTGCCAACATTCCTGGATGGAGCTAAGATTTTAAGTCCCACTACAGAAGGCAAAAAGGCCTGAGTGCTTGATTAACAACAGACGAGTCTATGGAAATCTCCTTTCTGTCAGAGTGTCATTGTTTTTATTGAGCAGCAATGTTTTAGAACACAAACTCTCAGGCTCACCAAACAATATAGAATTCTCTCACTCAAGACAGAGGAACCTGGAGTGCAAAGTTCTTATTCAAGGACAGTGCAAGCTGTTTACAAAATGTAACTCGGCACATGCAACTAAAAGGGGAAGAAAGTCAATTCTGAAGAGATGGCTCAAGGGTTAGAACACTGGCTGCTCTTGTAGAGAACCTGGGTTCAATTCCCAACACCCACATGGTGACTCACAGGCACCAGATACACACATGATATGCACAAATACACAAAGGCAAACATTCATGAACATAAATAAAATAAATAATTAAACCTAAAAAACAAACAAACAAACAAACAAACAAACAAAAAACAACGGGGAATCACCCATTTGGTCTCCTTGTATTTCATTCCCTGTCCACCAGGTGACATACGATCTGAAACTCTGCTTCTGGTGCTCATGGTGTGCGCCTGCGGTGAGAGCCGACCCAGAGACCTGACCTTCGGGTTAGTGGTTCTGATTACATTACACTTTCCAGCCCTTTGAAGTCAGCGCAGCCCTCCGCTGAGCACTTGGCAAACTTGAAAGCCTGTGTTTGGGAAGCCCGGTTTCGCTCTTCCCCTCACATTACCTTTCACCTACTTTAAAAGAAACCACTCATTGTTTGAGAGGGGAAAATCCAATTTGTCCTCCCAAAAGTCATCTAGAATGGAGAGAAAGGCTGCCAAGAGGTTCGGAATGAACTGATTGCCTGGGCAGTGACTTGGAGGGAATTGTTTGCCAAGCTTCAACATTTAGGGCTCTATTTGGGGAGTGCTAACAGGTTTTCTTGTGTATCTGCATTTTTTTCTATATTGAAATAATGGCAGAAAATGCACAAAGATGTAAGAAGTTTGCCTGTAGATTTTTAACAGACTTAACTTCCAGGCTTATTGGGCATTTTCCCAGAGTTGATACTTGGAGAGGGCGAAAACTATTTTAAATATCTCTTGTGGGCTTGGGCTGTCACTCAGTGGGACCACAGCTCTTGCCTATCGCATTATAGCCCAGAGCCTGATTTTCTCAGCACCACAAAATAGATAATTAACAGGTTATTTAAAATAGTAAACAAATAAGGCCTGTTATGTGCCAATCATGGATGCCAGAGGTGAGATGAATAACAGAATTCATTTTGTTTTGTCTGAGAAGTTCTTCTCAGAGGTGGGCTGGCCCTAAATTCTGTCTTGAATATATTATTTATTCCCCTGCCTCTACCTCTCAAGTATGAGAATTACAGTCATGTACCACCATGCCTGGATCAGAATTCTTAACTCTATAAGGTATCTTTGTAGAATGTAAAGTAGAGATTTTTTTACCTAGTGATAGGGCTGAGGTGCAAAATGTCCACCCATGTGCTTATCTATGTGAGCAGTCAGACTTCAAGTGGTGGTGGAATTGTGTGAGGCTCTGGATCCTTTGGGAGTCAGGGCCATGCTAGGAAGTGATCTCAGGGTCCAGGCTTGGATGTTTAGAGCTTGGTCCCACTTCCTGATTGATTGTCTTGATCTGCCCAGATGTGAGCAGGTGGCCTTATCTCCTAGCTCCCACAGCTCAGAGCCTCCTCTGTCATTGCTCTCCTTACCATGACAGCCTGTGCAGTCAAACCCTGAGCTCAGACACATCCCTCCTTCCTTGGTGGCTTGCTGCACTTCTCTACTGCACCTACTTCCTGTTGCTGCGTCATGCATACTTCACCCTGGAAGCATGCAGAACCCTCTGTGTTCTGACTGCTCCAGCCCTTCCTGCTGAGGTTTTGCTTCTGTAAATACTGCTCTCTGCCTGCAATACCCCTTCTCCCTTAGAACATGAAGTTCCTGTCACTCTTCATGAGTCAACTAAAATATTGCTTCCTCTTTTATCACTTCCCGGTCTCCTAGTTAAGTCAATTTAGTTACTCCTTTGTTCTTGGGACCACAGCACCCTAAACAGGCCTATGAAAGGGTCCCTCACAATACTCTGTGATTAGCAACTTTAGTTTTCTGTCTAGACTCTAGAGTGAGCTCCTAAGAACACAGAGGGAACTGTGGCTGCTGGTGTTATTTTAAAGAGAGTCTCACATATCCTAAGCTGGCTTTCAACTCACTGTGTAGTTGAGGATGACCCTGAACCCCTGACCTTCCTGCTTCCACCTCCCCAGTTGCTAGGATAATAGACCTGGACCCACTTCCAAAGCAGTTCTCACTTGGCTTTGATCAGGAATCTTCCAGGAAATTCCAAGTGAAGAAAATACCATGTGGAAGTATGTGAGCTGACTTGAAAACAAACCAGATCTTAAAAGTGAGCTGTGGGCTGGGAGCTGGCTCAGAGCATGCGCACTGCCAAGCCTGACAACCAGAGTTCAAGCCTTGGAAGGAACCCACATGGTGGAAGGAAGAACGGACTCCCTCAAGTCGTCCTCTGACCTCCACAAGTCACGGCTCATGCACTCACACATGCATGTACAAAACAAAGACATGTGAAGTAATAAAAATAAGCTTTAAAAAGACAAAAACCAAAACCAAACATAGCACTTGGATCAAAGCCAATACTGAGCACATAGCCAAGGGAGTGGAAAAAAGTGAAGATCAAGGAAAGAATTGGGACAACAGATTAAGAGAGCCACACCGGTCTCAGAAAGTATGTTTTCTCCAATCTGTATTTCCTAGACCTTATGCTGTCACATGAAATCATACATGTGCAGGTTAAATGAAAGCAGATGTAAAAATGCCTGTGGAGAAAGGGGGCAAAGGAGACTAATGGGGGACAAAGGGGACTGATGGGGTAAGGGACAAAGGGGATTAATGGGGGACAAAGGGGACTGATAGGGTAAGGGACAAAGGGGACTGATGGGGTAAGGGACAAAGGGGATTAATGGGGGACAAAGGGGACTGATGGGGTGGGGAGTCATGTTCAATATATAATATCTCCTGTAAAAAAACAGACAAAAAGATTTTTTTTTTTTTTTTGGTTTTTTGAGACAATGTATCTCTGTGGCTTTGGAGGCTATCCTGGAACTAGCTCTTGTAGACCAGGCTGGTCTCGAACTCACAGAGATCCGCCTGCCTCTACCTCCCGAGTGCTGGGATTAAAGTCGTGTGCCTTTAAAGATTAAAGAAAAATGTGTGGGTTAAAACCAAAATTTATTTGCTACATGGTTCTGGGTATGGTTTCAAAGGAACTAAACTGTATGATGAGGATTATGTTTTAGACACTGGCCACTGTGGAGAGCAGGTGGGATTGGGTACAGGAAGGAGAGGGAGGCCTTGCCAATTAATCCTACTACCAGACAGGTTTCAGCTATGTTCACATGCTGGATGGACATGCACTGGCGGAGGTCACTTCTGTTCCGTTTCTGTGGAAATGCTGTTCAGGGTTCTAAGGTGATTTTCAATTATGTTTTTGGAGCCTTGCCCATCTGTGGTCTGGGACAGACTGTTCTGAGAGAAATGGCATTGGGAGCCAAAGCTTGAAGCCTCTTGAATGACAGTTTTAGTAAACTTCACTGTGAAGACAAACAAGCATATGTTCTGTTTTGGTTGGTTTTGGTTTTTTGAGACAGGGTTTCTCTGTGTAGGCCTGGCTGTCCCGGAACTCACTTGTAGACCAGGCTGGCCTGCGACTCAGAGATCTGCCTGCCTCTGCCTCCCAAGTGCTGAGATTAAAGGCACGTGCCACCATGCCTGGCTGCATATGTTTTGTTTTTATTATTATTATTTTATTTGTGTGGATGTTTTGGCTGCTTGTATCTGTGTACCACATGTGTGCCAGGTGCCCAAGGTATCACACTTCCTGAAACTGTAGTTACAGATGGTCCTGAGCCTCCATGTGGGTGCTGGGAATCAAACCTAGGTTCTCTGGAAGAGCAGACAGTGCTCTTAACTGCTGAGCCATCTCTCTGGACCCTAGAGTACATTTATATTTGAAGAAATCATCACTTTGCTGTATCAGATCAACTGTGTACTGCTACCAATTTGCTGCTCAGTAGGAATGGAGATCAATTCACACTTTCTGTGCCTGCCAACAGTACAAAAGCTATCTATGGGCTGGGGGGCTGGGTGTGTGTTGGTAAAGTGCTTGCCTAACCTGCATGGAGTGCTGGATTTGAGTTCCAAGACTCAATAAGCTGAGCATGGTGTCACACATCTGTAAATCCAACATTAGGGTGGAGCAGGACACTCAGATGCTCAAGGCCATCCTTTCTGAGACAGTTATATCTGGACTGAGGATGTAGCTCAGCTGGGAGAGCATTTGCATGGCACAAAGCCCCACAGTGCAGGCAGTATAAACCAGCCTGGTGGTGCATGCTTCTAATCCCAGCACTCAGGAGGAGTAGATGTTTGATGTACCCTACACGAAACTCTGTATTATAAACACCAAGTAGATGATAAGTCATAGTGTTCTTGTACCTTTAAGAGTCGTGAGCCTTGCCTTTAACAACTGTGCCATCTCTCAGCCAAACTGCAGCATTCTTAAAGCCCAAACAAGTAGACAATGCTGTGGAAAATGGCAATCAGGCAAAAACAGGTAAAAACTTGAAGGAAACATACTTCACTGCCTTTGGGCTTAAAAATATTTTGTTATCATTGCACAAACCACTTCAGAAGGAATATAATTCTACCCAATGCTTACAGTCAAGAGCTTCTGTGTTCTCTGGAAGCTAGACTTTGGTTTAACCTTAAAGTAATTTATAACTTAAGAGGCTTTACCTACTGCCCCGTCTGGGGATCAGTCCCTACAGAAACTTCTGACCCCAAGGCTAATAACTGTGGTAAGTTACAGTGTAACCTGGATGGGATCCCGCTGGCTTTGATAAGGAAGGAAGTGAATGGCTGACTACAAGGCAGCCACCAGCCCAGTCCAGCATACTGGCAGGAGCCAGGAGACTGCCTTCTTAGAATGAGCTTGAGGAAACCAAAATACAGGACGGATAGGATATGAGCCTATTAACCTGGAACAAAATAAACGGCTCAACAACCTGAAAAAATAGCCACAACTTGTGGCAGATACCACCTGTGTGGTTTTGAAAAGTAAGAAAAAGTGGGAATCATGATACAAACCACATTAAATCAAATTCATTGGGAAAAGCACTTATTTGTGCTCAAGTTTTCTGAGATTTCACCTTCTGATTTGGGCAGAGGTGGCATGGGAAGCGAATGTGGGAGAACCTCACACTGCATCTCAGAGAAAAGTGCCTCCCTCCTTCCTTCCACTCGCAGGACCTGTTCCAGTAGTTCCACAGGTTGGGGATTCAACACATGACCATTAGGGGGCGTCCAAGAGCCAAACCACGAAATTGGGAAAGCACACAGTGAGAAGCAGAAATTGGAGAAAGTAGAACAGGAAACGGCTTAGTAGAATCCGGACGCTAATGTGGCTGCAAAATGAGAATAGGCCACCAAGGCTAGAGAGCTAAAGAGCATGTCCTAGAAGGCCATTACTAAATGGGTACAGTATTTAACAAAGCTATAAGGCATGCACTTGTGAGAGGGGATCGTGCCTGTGGCTTGAATATGTGCTCTCCAAAATTCAGGTGTTTACTAATGTGATACCAAAAAGAAGTGGAACCTCTAAGAGGACATGATGAGACCATGGCAGCTCCCTCCCTGTGTGGGGGACGATAGAAAAGGGGTTACACTGTCTCCAACTAGCTTGCCTTTCATCTTCCCCACAAGCAGGTCTTAATTCCCGTCTGGAGGATCACAGAATTGAACCTGCCTTGGTGCCTTGAATTTGACCTCCCCTCTTCCACACCTGTGAGAAAGCAGTGTCTGCTGCTGCCAGCACGTGACTGTGTCTCAGTGATTTTGCAGCGGTAGTACAAACTAAGCCAATCTTTAGTGAGGTACGGTGATGATGGATCTGCTGGGCCAGAGACCCCATCACAGAACAGGGACCTTCAAGAACTCTGGGGATGTTAGACCCTGAGGTGGCCTGCCTATTAAGAAGCAGAACTATTCTATTATCACAATGACCGACAAGGAACAGCCATGGATGCCCAAGCTGCCGAGTGACAGAATGCAGCTTTCCCAGGGCAAAATACATGGGCAAGCAACAAGGGTAAATTCTAGCCCTGTAGTCCACAGACATCAATGTGAATAAAAAGGAAGCTGAGGACTGTTAAAATTTTTGAAGAAAAAGAGGAGCAATATGAAACATATTAACCAGTTTATTATAAGCCTGGCAGAGTAGGGAGACTAAAAGAGAAGAGAAACAGGGTTAATGGCTGACTACCATGGTGGGTCGCCATAGAGAGGCAGAGAGAAGAGAAGAGCAGAGCAAAGAAGAAGCAGAGAGAGAGCGAAGCAGGGAAGCTGGAACTTTTAAAGAGAAGACTGTGCATGCGCACTGAGGTTCCACACGTGCCCAGAGTCCTCACACAGGCTGTAAATGTGTGGTGGGTGATGTGGTGATGGCACGTCCCTGTACGTGCCCTGACTGTTGTCAGGGGGCGGGGTCTGTCTCTTAAAGAGGTAGAGGTGATCAGCAATAAAGCCTGAACCTTTCAAGGACAGTCATGGTGACAAGTCCCAACCCCTTTCTAAATTCTTGGATGAGTCACTTTTTATTTTTCTTTCCTTTAATGTGTATGGGTATTTTGTCTATATATATACCTGCATATCACATGTTCCTGGTGTCTCAGGAGGCCAAATAAGGGAATCAGGTCCTACAGGCAGAAGTTTCCTGTCCTGACCACCAGGTTTCAAAGAACCACTCTGAGGCTTATATTAATTGTAAATGCTTGGCCAATAGCACAGGCGCATTAGTAACGAGCACTTACCTTTCAAGTTAACCCATATTCCTTCTTTATGCTCTGCCACGTGGAAGTACCTTTACTAACACGGCATGTTCATCTCCTGCTCCTTCTGCATCTGCAAGCCAATCCTCTGACTCCACCCTTCCTCATCCCATCATTCTCAGGTTGGCTTTCTGGTCTAACTTCATCCTGTTCAGCTATTGGCCAGTAAACTTGTTTATTAAACCAATCTTAGTGACATTTATTCACACTGTGTAAAGAAATACTCCACAGCAAGGTCCTCTGGAACTGGAGTTACAGAAAGTTATGAGCCACCATGCAAGTACTGGGAATCAAACCTGGTCCAGCATCGAGTGCTTGACCACTGAGTTCAGAGCCTGAGTCAGTTTTTCACCTTAGAGAATGCTGACTGAAATAGAGGATGAGACCTCAAGAAGAAGGAGCTTGACTGGAGTGGCTTAATGTAGAGTGCTCGCCTTCATAGAAAGTTCTAGGCCAGCCTGGGCTACATGAAATCCTGTCTCAAAGAGTGTAGAAGGAAGGAAGAGGTAGCTAAAGAGATAACAAGGAAGGGAAGGGGAACACCAATAGTGGCGGAGAGGAGAGGGTTGGCTTAGCATAATGGGGGGTTTCACCTTGGGAGTGTGAACAGGTCAAGGTGAGATTTCTGAGAACAATGCAGGCAATGGGTGCTCTTGCTGTCCAAATTGAGAGTTTGCAATGAAAAAGGGAAGTATTCTTAGGTTTACCTTCTGAGGAACACAGAGGTGCTGAGGCACTGGGAATGGGGCCATAACACACTCAGACATGGGCTCAGATACCAAACTTGAGGTAATGAAGGAGGGAACAGAGTAGGATGTAACAAGTCTTTCTCTGTCCCACCAGCCAGCTCCCAAATAAGAACATGGAGACTGATTATGAAAGCTTGGCCTTAGCTTTAGCTTGTCCAGTAGCCCTTATAACTTAAATTAGCCCACTTCTATTAATCTATGTTTTGCCTTGTGGCCTTTTACCTTTCTTTTATTCTGTATGTAAGACTCCCTCCATGACTAGTTGGTTTCTGACACTCGCCTAGACTTACCCTCTACTTCCTCTCTCTCTCTCTCTCTCTCTCTCTCTCTCTCTCTCTCTCTCTCTCTCTCTCTCTGTGTGTGGTGTGTGTGTGTGTGTGTGTGTGTGTGTGTGTGTCCGTCCAGAAATCCCAACTATACCTCCTGCCTAGCTATTGGCCATTCAGCTATTTATTACAACAATCACAACAATACATTTTCACACCGTGTATGTTAGGAATAGCTTAGATGAGAGATGAAGCATCTTTAAAATATCAGTTGGGGAGTGGGATATGAAGAGACATGACCAGGCTTCCTCTCCATCCCCTTGCCCTCATTAACTTATACTTTCCTGTATAGCATGTGTCCATATCTGACATAATATATACTTGACTATAACTATACCGTGCCCCTCACTAGAATGAAAGAATATGAGTTGTTTGGAGACAAACATTGTCTTGCTCACTGGTGTCCTTCCCCACACATTGTGTGTGTGTTAAGGACTGTGATTCAGTAATATTTTCTTAGCTTGTGTGTAGCCTCAGGGTCTGTCCTTACCGCCATATAAAGGGAGGGTTCAAAATGCATGTTGAAAGCACATGTGTATAGTGTATGTACATGTAAATATATGATTAGATACAAGTAACAAGGTGATAAAGAATCTTGGATAACTTCAGTGTTTGGGGTTGGGAAATGGTTACTGAGGAATGGTGGCAGGAGACAGCAAGATGTCTTAGTGGATAAAGGTGTTTGCTACCAACCCTGACAACCTGAGTTTAATCTCCAGCACCCACATCATGGAAGGAAAGAACCAATTCCTGCAAGCTGTCCTTTGAGTACCACGCCTCACTGTGGGATGTGTATGTGCAGGACACACACACACACACACACACACACACACACACACACACACACACACACACACACACAGAGTTTTGTATTTTTGTTTTGTTTTGCTTTGTTTAGTGACAGAGTTTTTTCTATGTTGCCCTGGCTGTCCTCACTCTATAGACCTGGCTGTCCTTGAACTCACAGCAATCCACCTGCTGCAGCCCTGCAAGTGCTGGTATTAAAGGTGTACAGAGCCACACAGTTTTTAAAATTCCATTTATTCACTTTGAGTGTTTTGCCTTCATGTATGCATGTACACTGCATGTGTGCTTGTTCCCCATGAAGGTTCTGATTCTGTTACTGGAGATACAGATGGTTACATGTCATGTGGATGCTAGAAATTGAACCCAAGACTCTGCAAGAGGAACGAAGGCTTTTAACTCTCCAGCTCCTACACAAAAAATTCTAATATAATTTAAAACTTAAAAAGAAGAAATGATGGTATATAGATATGACAGCAAATTCTGAAAGTACTTTAGGCACCTTGAAATTGGAAATAGAAGAACTCAGAACTCCTGAGCCCTGCTTCACTCATCCCACTGCAGAATCTATAGCATATGCTTCTTAGATAAGAGCTAACCCTGTCACTAGGCCATATGAGAATGGCTAGCATGGTGACAGTATTGTGTCCTCAGTACTAATATTGATGCAGTAACAGTTCTCCCAGGAGGAAAGAGCTCTTCAGAGTCACCAGAGGTCAGGAGTTTGAATGGTTAGTCATGATTTAAGTCTATGTTCTCATACAGTAAGTCAAGCTAGCCTTCCTCTTGTACTCATCAGCTATAGGCTACTTCTGAATGACTTTAACCAATCTCTAAGACAGACATATTACCTTCTGCTAAATAATTACCCTCAAACTGTAGCCTAGCCCCCAAACCCTCATTATTCTCTCATACAGTTTCTACAGATGGAGATACTAGGGTGGCCTAGCTGTTTTATTCTGCCTCCAGGTCTCTCCTGAAGTTACATTCAAGATGGTATCTAGACTGGGATCATGCAAAAGCTTGACAGTGATGGAAGGACCTGTTTCCAAGCCATCTGATTTTTATACCGCCATATTCGTGCTCTTTGCTAACAGAAGACCCAGTTCCCTGACACCTAAAACTCACCATGGAACAACATAAGTTTCCTTACAATACAACAACTGACTTCCCGCAAGTGAGCAATGCAAGGAGGGGTGCCTCAGAAGATACACATCAATTCTGAAATATCCCGTGAGTCACACAGGTCAGCCCCATTTAATGTGGGAGGAAACTACACCAAGAAATGTACCTTGGAGATAGGAACCCCTTGGAGACTGCCACCTTAACAGGTGTTATTCTGGGCTCATGTATTAAAGTAGATAACTCTACCTCGACCTGTGTCTGGTCAGCTAATACAGGAACCTATAAACTACCTAACTCTAAAGCCACTGTTGTCTTCCATTCGTGTCTGCTTCAGAGCACTCCTTAAATCAGTTCAACTCTGATGTCAGCTGCTAGGAGCACTTGGTGCTCTTGCAGGGGGACCTTGTTTGATTCCCAGTGCCCACACAGTAGCATACAGGTGTCTGTATCTTGTATTCCAGGGCATCAACACTCAATCAACATGCACACAGTGCATGTATGTATGCAATCTTAAAAACCATTGTTTGACTCCACAATTTACATGTGTCTTTGACTCTGGATGGTATTCTGAAGTTAATATGTGATGCAGATTGAATTGTAAGCCCAATGTTCATATGTGGAAACTGTTGGAGGCACTGAGATAGGATGCTATTCTTGGTTTTCATTGGAAATATCCTGGGGGTGGGGCGGGGAGTGGTGGTGTTTGTGTGCTGAAGACTTGGTGCCTGATGCAGCAGTGCTCAGGGAGGAAGCCTTTGGGAGCTGATTGGATCATGAGGGCTTCACCTCAAATGATGAACTTATTGTTAAATTGATTACTTTGTATCCTAACTGGGAGGTGATGAAGACTTCTGAAAGTAGGACCTAGTTGGAGAAAGGTCACTGAGGCACACACAGCTTCCCAAATAACACCCTCAACACAATCAGACAGTCACATAAAGATTTCTCCAAAAAGAATAAAGCAAGCTGTGGGATCCATGAGCAAAACAGGGCTGATCTTGTCCAGTGTGGGGAAGTGTGAACTTGCTTACAGTCTGTAGACTTTCATGGTGAGACTCTAGAGGGACTGGCTGGCCTTTCACTCTGGAGCACAGTTACTCTAGCAAGACCACTGAGTGACTTCCAAAAGTGTGAGACAGTTGGCCAACTTCTTGGTTTTCAGATATTTGGTTCTGACATTGCCTTTAACAACTGGACTAAGATTAAAACTAATTCTGGCAGCTACCCCACTCCCCTCTTTGAAAACCATTAATTTCTATGCCTAAGATATCAGTAACATATTCAGTTAGCATAAGTGAGCTAATGAAAATTTTATCACTGGTGAGTAAATTAGTGAAATTGTCTTTTCCCTTTCATTCCACAATAAAAGGTACTTAGAAACACAATAAAGGGGCTAGGAAGATGACTTAGACAGTAAAATGACACAAAAGCATGAGGACATGAGCTTGGATCCCAATACTCATGTAAAACATTGGGTGCAGTGGCATGTATCTGTAACTGGAATCCGGGGAAATGGATCCCAGAGTTCTTTGGCCAGCTGGCCTAGCCAAATCTATAAGCTTAGGGTTCAGTGAGTACATCCAATATGAAATCACTGATCAATGTATTTAAATAGGAAGCAAAGTACTAGCTAATATTGCAAGCTGCTGTTTCAAAAGCAGTGTTTCCACTGGGGAGGGTCTAGGCCCTGCTCCAAATGATATGACAGACTTTGAAGATCCCCCGTGAAAGGCCTCACCCCCCCTGGGGAGCAGAAAGGGGATGGGATAGGGGATCAGTCGGGGGCAGGGGAGGAGGGGAGGGAGAGGGAACTGAGATTGACATGTAAAAGGAGCTTGTTTCTAATTTAAATTTTTTTTTTTTAAGCAGTGTTTCAGGTGCTTCCTCAAAATTAGAACATGCCCAGCTCACTCACCTATCCTAACACGATGCCAAGGAGAGGTATAACTCCACTAGCCCTCTTAGGGCTTCTAATCCCCGAAGGCAGCCTGCAAGCCCAGGCCGGCAGTCTCTGCCTGCCCAGCTCTACCTGACCTCTTTCAGAGAGGCTGGTCTTATGCAAGTCTGATGACACTTTGCAGGGCTTCCTAGCTTCTGGGGAGGAACAAGACAGGTGGAAATAAGCAAGAAGCAAGTCCCCCAAAGGGCAGTTGAATGAAGAGAGCATAGAGATTTTTGTTTATGCTGAAGACTAAGGTTTGCTTTTGGATTAAACCTTGTAAGTTTATAAAGGAGGCATTAAAGCTTAACTCAGTACTCAATGTGGGACCATCCCATTAGTATCTGAGGAGTGAGAACTCCATGATCTCCTTCAGTTTTTTCCCTTTTGTTTTTGAGATGCCAGCAGAGGACATGTGGCATTTAAATAGTAATGTTTTATTTGGTATGGGGAGTAATACTTTAGAAATGCTAGATTCTAGACCACGTTTTTGTAGACTAGATCTCTGTAGTCATTCTTAGCAGCTGGGCCAGGCCTTGCATATCTGTTCATCTCTACCCACCTACATCTTCAAACTCCTTCCTCAGAACCAAACCATGGCTTCTGCTTCAGTGACCTCTTCCTGTTTCAGGGTAACAATCATGGCCTGTGGTAAAGGGTGTTTACCACGCTCATGTGCAAGAAGGCTCCAGGTTAAAGCCCCCAACACACACACACACACACACACACACACACACACACACACACACACGGGTGGGGGGCAGGGTGAGTGGTTCCTATTTGCAACCCCAGCATTTGAGTTGGAATTGTCATGAGTCTGGCAGACTGGACTACATACAGTGTGATACCACATCTCAACAAAACAAGCAAACCAACTCTACTGCCCACATGTTATCATTTAGGTGTTTGCTCACAATCAGGCCTTTTCCAACTAGACTACAGTTCTAGCAACTTCCCTGGTCTTTGCTGTGGTTCCATGTCTGGTGTCTGCTTACATGTTTTCTTGCTTCAGTGCCCTGTGTTCACCATCTCCTCGATTCTTCAAGGGAGGGATCCCGTGCGAATTAGAGAGTGGCTTAGATGCCAGTGTCTTAGATGCCGTCTGGGGCACTCCCAGAGTTCCCCCCACCCCAGCAATAATGTCATCACTGCACCTCCCTTGAAGTGTTTGTCTGCTTCCCTTACTGGGCAGTAAGCAGGTGCAGTTATATAGCCATTCACTCCGTATATCTAGAAACCAGTGGATCCTCAGTGGCTAGTTGTTGACTCTGGCAGAACACTGGAAAGAAACAAAACTAGGTTAACTTTTCAGTCATCAAACAGCTGCGTAAGTGAGGATCATTAACCACATTCTGTGCTTGGGAAACTCAGTTTCTGGAGTTTGGTAGTTTGCACAAGGGAAACAAAAGCAGGATTGCAAAACTCTCAAGTCATTACGTGGCTTTCCCGCAGCCAGGAGGTGCAGTGTCCCGCCGGCGGTGGTGCGGGGCTCAGGCCGCCAGGCATGCGCGTGCCAGGCATGCGCGTGCGTAGTGCTCACCCACCCTCACTCCACCCCTCCAGGATGCCCCGCCCACTCAGCGCCGGGCGGGAGAGCAGAGCCTCCAGCAGGAACGACTGACACACCAGACTTGCTCAGGCATACCGGAAATGCTGTGGAACACCAGGAAACTAGTCACAGTAGCCAGGAGGCGTGGCAAAGAGTTGTCCATAAATCTGAGCCCTGCGGTTTCAAGTCCGGTTTCTCGCTTTAGGCAGAGGGTGATTGTGAAACTCCAACCATCACTGCAAGATCTTTTTTCGCTGGAATAGTCCCGCCCCACAAGGCTCTCAACAGGGTCCTGACTTAGGAGGTGCGAGAGCTCGCGAGAGGGTTGAATGGCCACGCTCCAGCTTTTGTAGCTCCTCAGTTCAGTTGACTGTTCAACTTACCTCTAAACACACACGCGCGCGCGCGCACGCACGCACGCACGTAAACACAGTTCTATTTAAGTTTGTAATATACGAGTCATGCTAAAAACAAAAAAGTAACGTATTAAACAACAACACAATCTATGATTGTCACTTTGCCAATGTAGAAATAATCAATGTATAACAAATCTAATGAGTATCATCGTTATACAGGAATGAGGCAACCAGTTCTTTTTATAAATGGGCTGTATGGGGCTAGAGAGTTAGCTCGGTGATTAAGAGCACTTGGTGCTTTTGTAGAAGCCCTAGGTTCCTTTCGGTTCCCAGCATCCCCTGGGTGGTTCACAAACATGAATAACAGCAGTTCCATGGGACCTGACCTCAGCAGGCACCAGGCATGCACATGGTACACATTCATACATGAATGAAAAACATTTTTATACATAGGCAAATGTTTAAAAAATTATGAATGGGTTGTATAAAGCATTATATTAACACATGTTATATTAACAGTGGGCCTCTGGACCTTCAGTTTTAGTTGAGCTTAGCTGACCTTAAAACAGATTTGTATTGGGAGAAATGTAACACTTCCTCAAATAGAGTTTAATTTACCTGTTGCCTACTCTAGGAACAGGCTTCTTGAACTTTCCCACTTCCAAACCCAGTTCTGTGGTGTATAGACTGGGTACACAAATCAAACATTTGGTGATAGTAAATCATAAAGAAATTTACTTCCAACAATGCTGTAGTATACATAGACTATTGCCACTAACTAAAGGTGAAACAAGTTGGCATACTTATAATGTACTTGCTTATTCTTGCATAAAGAATGGAATCCTGGCTGAGTATTTGGTACTGCAACCAATGAGCATCATCATTTCTTTAAGTTGGTCCGTATTTTAATTTTGTAGCTGTCAATTCTGAGAACGCTGCTTTGCATAAACACATAGTACAAAACGATAGCAGTAAGTCTAGGTCTATTTCAGAAATTGTTGGAAAATATGTCCTAGTCCCAAACATCAATTCACTGGATGATATTTTAAGAAACTCAAGTCAGCAACTCCAATAGCAATTTTTTGTTGTTATGTTTTTTTCTTTCTCTCTTTTTCTTTTTGTGGGGGGGGGGTTCGAAACAGGGTTTCTCTGTGCAACAGCGCTGGCTGTTCTGGAACTCACTCTGTGGACCAGACTAGCCTCTAGCTCTCAGAGATTGACCTGCCGCTGCTTCCCAAGTGCTGGGATTAAAGAGTGCGTCACCACCAGCAGCTTTAAACAGCCATTTTAAAGATAAAACTTAAAATATTTTAAATTAAAATATTCAACACAAGCCAAAGATACATTATTTTGATGAGTATATGCTGAGAAATGATGGTAGAAAAATACCAAAAGTCTTTGCATTCCAGAAGGAACTATTATACCTCTATAGGAGCAGATAACTGTATGTACAGTAGAAATTCTGCAACTCTTAGCCTATGGGTGTAAACTGAGGTGTTTTAGGCAGATCATTGGCATGGAGGAGTCTGAGTGCACAGGGCAAGGTGCACAGAGGTTGGGGGTTCAGAATCGTGACCACAGATGCCACACAGAACAATCCAGAAATACCTTGTGTTCTTTACAAATTTGATTTTGAATCTTTGGACAAAGAGTTCAGGAGCCTTTTCATGCTGCAGATTTTGGGGGATCCTCACATTCAGTTACACAGTGAGTCACACCTTAAGGAGCTTCATTTATTTGACCCTGGGTGAAGACAGTCTCTTCCTAGGTCAGCGAAGTATGTGAAGAAGCTTGGGTGTGCAGTGACTGACAGTAGGGAAATCACCTTCCCATAGTGTGTGTCATCTCTGTGGACCACAGAGGACCACACTAGGATGCACACTAGGAAGTCTCAGCATGAAGACAAGACTTCTTAGTCTGGGCTTCGGCTAGATCTTGAGATAAATAACTGCTCCTACAGCCTCTTACATCTACCATCCTTTTGCCCTCATTTTCACCCATACATATATAAATATAATTTACTCCAAAAATAATCTGGTTAAGTATTTATATTCAATATAGAGATTTATATTAATCCCATGCCTATAATCTCACCATCTCAACCTCTTTCCCCAAAAATGGAGGAAGAGGAGGCTCAAATGTTGTGGAATATTTGTTTATACTGTAAAGATGTGTCTTTGGCAAGACACCTTCTGGTTGGTTTAATAAAGAGCTGAATGGCTGATAACTAGGCAGGAAGAGGTTAGGCGGGACTTCTGAGGACAGAGAGGACTCTGGGAAAAGGAAGGGTGGAGTTGCCAGCCAGATGGAGAGGAAATAGAAGGTGCAAGATGAAAGAGAGGTAATGCCAGGTAGCAGAAAGGAGATGAATATAAATGGGTTAATTTAAATTTTGAGAGCTCGTTCAAAACAAGCCTAAGCTAAAGACCAAGCTTTCATAATTAATAAGTTTTTGTCATTACTTGTGGGCTGGTGGTCCAAAGACAAGTCTGACAAGAAAGCTACACTCAAGGTGAAGAGCCCTTATTGCTGTTGCAGAGGATCTGAGTCCATTCCCAGCACCCACATAGTGGCTCACAAACATATGTAATCCAAGTTTCAGAGGATCCATGGCCACTTCTGTCCTCCCTGGGCACCAGGCATGCATGTGGTACACAGATATTCAGGCAAAACACACGAGAGAGAGAGAGAGAGAGAGAGAGAGAGAGAGAGAGAGAGAGAGAGAGAGAGAGATTGATTTTTGTCTTTATCAACTCTCTTTCCAGTTGATAGTTGATAGAAGTTGATTGTTGGTAGAAGCATTCCACTCATGTGAATACTGAGAAGTACAGGATTTTGGGAACAGTTTTAACAATCAAACTGGTGTGGATATAATTCTTCATTTTTCAAAAGAAAATTTGTTTATGCTTAATACCATCTCTGACAGTCAGTTACAGGTGGGTTTTAATTTTTTTCTCTTATTATTATTATTATTATTATTATTAATTCAGGTTAGGGAACAGGCTTGTTTCACATGTAATTCCCCTCTCCCTCCCCTCACCCCCATTCCTTCTCCCCCAGGATTTTAATTTTTAACTTAAATACTCAAATGAGCTGGGTGTGGTGACACGTTTTAGTTCCAGCACTTGGGAAGCAGAGGCAGGTAGATCTCTGTGAGTTTGAGACCAGTCTGGTCTACAAGAGCTAGTTCCAGGATAGGCTCCAAAGCTACACAGAGAAGCTGTCTTGAAGTCCCCCTTTCCCCCCAAAAAAAAGACAAAACAAAACAAAAACCAACCTTCTCTTAAATCTTACTATGGAGCGGTCATGTTGGTAAATTTTCTAGGGCATCCCCTTGCATACAGTATCATAGAAGGTGAGGTGAATAGCCAAATAGTCAAGTTTGACATTTCCCACTGTCCTTCTGGGGTTTTCAAGTTCACAATTAATGTTCCTGGAACATGATGAAAACAAAACATCTATTTTCTGAAACAAAATCCAATCATGCTTTGTTGATCTTACTCAGCTCAAGGAAACAAATGCAGTGTCTTGTTAGCAGTGGCCCTGGCTTGGCCAGGTGTTTAGAATGGGCAGCACCTCTGGTGGAGCCTCCCCCACAGGAAGGAGTCCAGTGAAGCTCTTAGCCTTAGTTGAAGCTTCATGTAAAGTTTCTAGTTACATTCCCTGGGGTTTGTCAGCTCATGGAAGTATCTGGCAAAATGGTTGAATACATGTAACTGAAAGTCAGCATTCACAGATTCACTGTATGGAATAAGTTAGGTCCCTTCATCTGCTCAAGTGGATAGATTCCCACAGCCAGAGACTGCAAAATTGGGGACCCTCGGAGAACATATAATTTCTTGGAGGTTTATTTTTTCTGATTGACAGCCAGTCTAAAACATTATATAAGATGTTTCTGAAGGCTAGAGAGATAGATCAGTGGTTAAGAGCACTGACTGCTCTTCCAGAGTTCCTGAGTTCAATTCCCAGCAACCACATTGTGGCTCACAACCATCTATCATGAGATCTGGTGCCCTCTTCTGGCATATAGGCAAACATGCAGACAGAACACTGTATATGTAATAAAAATAAGTTAATAAATTAAAAAAAAGATTTTCTGAGTTTTTAAAGATACATCAGGAAAGTTTCAATTTTTTTTTTTTTGCAGTACCAGCATCATTTTCCAGCTTTGTATTCATCCTCTCCTTTTTTCCCTTTTAGAACAGTGTCTCACAGCAGACCCTCACACTAAACTGGAACTCACTATGTAGACTAGGCTGGCCTTGAACTCACAGAGTCACCTGCCTCTGTCTTCCAAATTCTGGGATTAAAGGTGTGGCCACCAAAACTGATTTCTTTTCTTTAAATAAACAAAAACTTAATTTAAACAGATTCTTGCTGGGCAGTGGAGGCAAAGGCAGGTGGATCTCTGTGAGTTCAAGGCCATCCTGGTCTACAGAGTTCCAGGACAGCCAGGACTACGAAGTGAAACCCTACCTTCAAAAACCAAAAGCAGCCTTTAATCACAGCACTTGGGAGGCAGAGGTAGGTAGATCTCTGTGAGTTCGAGGCCAGCCTTGTCTACAGAGAGAGTTCCAGGACAACCTCCAAATAGCTACAGAGAAACCTTGTCTCAAAACAACAACAACAACAAAAACACTACAACAAAAATAAAAACAACAACAACAAACAAAACAAAACAAAAAAACCCTAAACCCTAAAAGCAAAACCAAACAAACAAAAAAGACGCTGTTTCTATTGTGTGGTCCAGGACTCTCAGAAACTGTTCAGAACTTGAGTAGCAGGTATGTGTGTAAGAGAATATGTTCAAATGTGACTTCCACCTCAGCTAGGCAGCGTGAGTGAATGGGAAGAATGAGTCATAAGACTGCTGCAAAAAGAAAATCAGATCGGGGCATCCAAAGTTCTCAGCCTGGTACCCACAGGGGCCAGAAGACAAAGCTCTCAGCCTGGTAACAACAGGGGCCAGAAGACAAAGTAGATCCCTTGCAATTGGAGATACAAATGGTTGTGAACCACCATATGAGAGCTGGGAGCCGGGGTTCTTCTCAAGAGAGGCCTGCGTTCTTAACCACTGAGCCACACCTTCAGCCCCACATTTGTTTTTCTTAAATACCCTTTAAGGAGTAATTTAAGATACTGTACCTTAATGTATCAAGAGCTGACTAAATAACCTTGACTCATCATGGCTCTTGACTGTCTATAACTCTAGGCCCAGAGGACACCTCTGGCTTCTGAGGGCAATTAGCAGCCATGTGCACATATCTCATACAGACACACACCTACACATAATTAAAAATAAAAAATAAATATTAAAAAAATCAAACTAGAAGGCGGAAAATGAGGAGAGGAGGATGAGGAGGAGGAGGAAAAAAGGACAGAGAGGAGGAGGCATTCCTGTGTGGGAAGTGGATGCACTCCTGGGAACCCTGTACTTTGCTGTCCAGCCTGAACTGATGCAGACATGAGGGGGCAGGGTTCTAGACCCCACAGACCAGCTTAGCAGAAACTCTACAAGTCACAGTGGGGATCCTGGGGTGAGTGACTCATGCCCACCTGTGTCCTTAACCACCTGTGAATATTTTGAAGCAACTGTTAAAATAAGTGAGAGAAGTCTCGCCAAGGCTGAGTTGTCATTGTCACCAATGTGCAAAGGGGGACCAGACTCATTGGTGTGCCCTCTCTCACCCCTGCTAATTGAAGATGAGATGCCAGGAATTCCTTGGTGTAAGGTAAAAGAAATAACTCAAAGCTTGGGGGACATAAGAATGCTGGAGGTTTGGAAAGTCTCAGTCCTTGGACTTCATTATCAGCCCTGCAGGGATGGGGCTAAGGGTCCATCCATGCCTTTGGCCCTGGATCCGGGTCATCAGATTGTTTCACCAGCCCAGCATAGAGTGAAGCTTATATAAATAAAAATCTGTGTCATGAGTAAAAGAAAAAGGGGGGGCAGGGGAGGTGTTGGAGTGGACTTTGATAAACTGACACTGGGAAGAACTGCACAGCTTCTCCAACAACTCATTTCTAATGATGCAGGGGTGGCAGAGGTCGGGCTAGAGGCATGACAGGTGTCACTACAAATGCAGGGAGTGGGGGCTGAAGCCCAGGTGCAGCTTCAGCTGTTGCCCAGACTCCCCACATGCCGAGGCCCTCATACATACAGTTTCCATAGTAAAGAATCACATTAGTTATTTTTCTCCTTGCAACAAAACAAACAAACAAACAAACAAAAAACCAAAACCACAAAAAGCTAACAATGGCAATTAAAGCAGGGAAGGGCTTGTTCTGATTCACCATTTGTGGGGTCAGTCTATCTGGACAGGGAAGCCATGGTGGCAAGCATGTGAGGTGGCTGGTCACAAAACACCAGCAGCCGGGAAGCAAGGATGAATGCTGTTCACCTTGTTCTCTTCTCTCTTCCTGTTTATGTAGTCAACGTGCCTTCCACATTCAGGTGTCTCTTCCCTGCTCAGGTAAAACATTCCAGGAAATGCCCTCATAGACATATATAAGATGTATTTCCATGGAGACGCTAAACGTTATTAAGCTGATGATGAAGACTCAACACCTTAAGGAATCTGCCAATGTGGAAACTAATGGGCACACCTCCTGTTGCCACCTTCTCTATTTCTACTAATATCAGGGAGAATGAAAGGGGACACAGTACTCTGAGTTTGCTCATCATGTCCACTACTAAAGTGGTTGTCCTTTTTGTCATGTCTCTGTCCTCACACCTAGCCCATCTTCAGCCTCCGCATCACAGGGATAGTGCTGGCCTCTATGCCTGTCTCCTCTCCTGGGTTTTCTGGCATGATTCACTGTCCTTTAGTTGCCTTTAAAGCAACTCTTTCATTGGGTTTGAGACAGGCTCTCACTCTACAGCTCTGGCTAGACCAGATTGATCCCAAGAATGACACACAAGTGCTTGACCACATTCTAGCTCCCCCAGCAGAAAGTTTTTTTTTTTTAAACTACCTTGTGGGTATTCATCACACACTGGTTGAATAAAATAGCTTCCCCATAGGGACTGGTCTCTTCCATGGTTCATTTCTCTCTGGCATTATTTACTTTCCTGCTGATTGAGGGATCAGTCTTAGTTCTGTCTGGAAGAAGGAACAGCATAGGGCTGCCGACTTGTCTGCCACCACTGACTTCTTGTCCCACCTTTGAGATCTTCTAGAATACCGGGCAGTGTTCTCAGCAAGCCTCTCTCAAAGCTCTATCTAGTCCACTGTCTTTTACATAATATTTAAAATGTATTCTTTCAGAATTTCATATACATCTATGATGTATTTTGATCATACCCACCCACCATTTCCCCACAGACCCTCCCAACTTTATGTCATTTTGGAGTGGAGCCATCACTAGAACGGTCAATCTATACCAGTGGTCACACTCTCAAAGAAAAGTGGCTCTCCCCTTCCCAGCAGCCACCAGTTGCTAATAGGTACTCAGCAAGGGGGCAGGCTTCATGGCGACTTCCTCATTTCACCTGCATTGGAACTGGCTTGATCTTGTGCAGGTAACTGTGGCTGCCGTGAGGTCACAGCAGCCATGCCATGTCCAAAGGGCAGTATTGCACATCATTCCTTACCATCTGCCAAATCTTCCTGTCCCTCTGCCTTGTTGCTCCCTAAGCCTCCATGAGGTTGCTATAGATGTCCCATTTAGCAGTCACTATTCACAGTTCTTCCACCAGTATGTTTCTCTGCATTAACCACTGTCAACTGTAAACAAGAAGCCTCTGACCATGGCTGAGAGTGTTGTGCCCAAATTCTGAACCCCCAAATCACCAAGAGACCCATTCTGATGCAAATGCAGTCTTTTATTATTAACGAGCTAACCGAATTAACTTGGGCCCTTCTTTCCAACACAGCAGTTGGCATAAGAAGGCCCCTGAGAATTGCGAGGTGGGGGTGGGGGAAAATGTATTGCGCAGAGTAAGGGGAGTATCTAGGGGGGTACAGTCTCAGGATTGGTGTACATTTGGGCTTGGACGACCTGTCCTGTGTAGATTGGTCAACTGGTTGCTATGGCCTATAGGCCCTCCCAGGCTGGTTGCTATGCTCTGCACTGTAAAGCTTGCCCAAAGCCTGCCCAAACTTCTGATTGGTTCTTTGCCGCCTGGTGGGTAGCTGACCTCCTAGTGACTGGGAGGAGGGGCAAGGTCAGGCAAGCACATGTTGCTTAACCTTTTCTGCAGCCTGTCATGGCTGCTAAAACAGGGTGCTGGGTGAGGGTCTGGTCCCTTCATTAGCAGCAAAGATTTATGGGCATAAACATTTAGAAGGCCAGTTAGCAAAACAGTGGGTTCTCTAGCCCTTGGGGCTTGTAACTACCCAAGCTTTGACCACGTTTACAGTATCAGGCATGACTTCCTTCTGTGAAACTAGCCTAAACTCCTATCAGAAAACTGTAACAATCATGCCACTATTGCACTAGAAGGCACATATGACCTGCCAGTTTGTTATTGTAGCATGGTCCAGGACTAAGACCACTGATACCTTTTCTCATTGGCCTGCATAGCACCTTCTAGTTCCATGAAGACTAGCCAACAGGGTTGGCTAGAGTTTTCTAGTCAGCTAATGGTTGATTTGTCTTATGTTCTACAACAAAAGGTGTGGTGTATTCAGCATTGGGGTCTTATCACCTAGTTATGGTAGGAAATTAAGGCTATACCTGTGTTCTCCCTGACCAACAACTCATAGAAGTATCCCACATGGTCCCAAGCTTTAAATAACCCATGTCTTCTGGAAGCAGTATTGTCCTCACCCCTTACTGCAGGGTATACCTCCACTCAAAATCCTTCAGAAATTATGTTGTAATTAGCTTACAGATTAGTGAGTCTCCACAAGTCTTTCATAATCCTTAGTTTTGCCTAACCCTTTCTCCCTGCTTATGCCTTTAGTCCCCAGTACCCCCACCTTTTCTTTAATATTACATTCATCCATTCTTTCCTTTTCCTTTTTTTTTTTTTTTTTTTTTTTTTTTTTCAGACAGGGTTTCTCTGTGTAGCTTCAGAGCCTGTCCTGGAACTCCCTCTGTAGACCAGGCTGGCCTCAAACTCACAGAGATCTGACTGCCTGTCTCCTGAGTGCAGGATACATGTTTTCTACTATTTTTTCCTATTGCATTTTTAATAGGGTTACAAGATGTTTTCCAGCACTGTATAAAAACTGGGTGCACTGGAGCACACTTATAATTCCACTTGGGAGGTGGAGGGACAAAGCTCTGGTCATCCGTGGCTACACAGAGAGCTAAGTGCCAGCCTGGGTTACATAAGACTGTTACAAAATAAATTTTGTTTTGAAAAAATATGGACAGCTTAATAGTTGGTCTTATAACATCTTTTTCTTCTCTTAAAATCACGTGTATATGTCCCTGCATGGATATATGTGCTGGCACCCCTGAAGTGGGTGTTGGACCCCGTGGAGCTAGAGTATGGGTGATTGTGAGCCTCCTGATGTGGGTGCTGGGAACTGAACTTGGATCCTACAAAAGGATGTCAATCTCAGAGCCATGTCTCCAGGCTCTTTTTGAAACCTCTTGCTTTGGTCAAAGTCAGCATCTGAGTGCTGTACATTGTTAGATTTCCCTTTACCATAGGAGGAAACAATCTGAGTCTTCAGTTTCCCAAGTGGATAGTATAGGGGCCACCAACCTGATTGGTCTAATTTGCCATTCAGTAGCACAAGATTCAGAGCAATGAGAACAATGGAAATATTCAGGTCTTGGGGATTCTGTTCCAGAGACTTTGGGAAAACTGGTAAGAATCTGGTCAATACTTTTTAGTTCATATCAGTGTTAAATTCCCTAAACACCATCCCTGATTTGGCCAGCACTGGCCTCTCCGCTCCAGATCAGGATGAGACCTCTCCCAGAAGTTGAGCTGGTTGTTAACACTCATAAGCCCCAATAAACCATCTTCAGCCAGAATATGGAAGACTTGTATTTTCAGTGGTTCGGATAACAAGACTGAAAACTCTAGTTTGCATCCTTTGTGCATTCCAATGGGATTTATATGGAGGAGGCTTTGTTTTTATACCCAATACAGATACAACGAACAGTCTGACAATAGCAAGGATATGGGCATGCAGATCCCCCAGAACTAGGAAGGCAGATAACATCCTGAGACAGGGCAGTCGACTCACGTCTCATGGAGGACATATTTCGAGAAGCATCCATGCAAAACTCAAAGAGGTGGGGAGTGGGTTAAATGGAGTGAGGGACTTATCACTAAGAAGGGAGAAAAAGTTTTAGTACATAAAGTTACATTTATGTGGTTAGTAAACCTAGAAGTTTATAATAAATGTAAGAAAAGGAAGAAATGCTTTATGTGTTGGGTTTTGTTCTTGCTGAAAACAGCATCACAATGGCCATCGCAACCAGCACAAGCTGTGGAAGGAAAATGGACCCTTAATCCATATCAGTATTTTCACCAACTGCCTATGAACACTAGATTAAAGGGAGAAGCTATGACAGCAAGCCAGCAGGCGAATAAGCTGCTTTCTCCCTGAGCTGTCAGAGGGATTGGTGCCACTCAGGCCTGCTTGCCACCTGTGTCTCCTGTCTTTTGAGGCTCTGCATGTGGTCTATAAGAGATAACTGAAGGGAGCTAGCTTTTAATTTATGCAGATTTAACTATGAGGGCAAAAGATTGCCTAGTGTGTTAATGCTTCCACACCAGGGCCCCTGGGTTATCCAGTTTACCAGTACAAGAGGGAGTGGTGTCCAATAATTGACTAATACACTGCTGGGATTTATTTATTTTTGGACTTTCTGAGTCAGGGTTTCACTGCTGGCATTTTGGGGGATAAATCCCACTATGGAAAAGGGGGAGCGCTATTGTTTCACAAGGGCTTTATAGGGATGACAGTGACTATTCAAAAGGCAGGAATCCCTAAGGCTTTGCAAATGGGGTTTTCCTCCATAGGAATACAATTGATGGTGATTCCAGTGGGTTAGCCTGGTGAATATGTCAACTGGAATCTTACTGTATGGTCTTGTGGACCACAGCAATTCTGGGAGCAGCTAAACTCTTAAACAGAATACCGCTCAGCACAAGTTTCTCGTACCTCTCATTACAGCTCCAGGGACCTGACACCCTCTTCTGGCCTTTGTGAGCAACTGTACATACTCATACAACAGATATATAAAAGTTACAAATAGAGTGGGTAGGATGACATGGAGGACACTGCTGAGCCATGTGACTCTAATCAGCACCAATGTGTCAACTCTGAGGCAAAGGAGAGTAGCTTCCATATTTACTCTCACAGAGGTCAATTTAGGATAAGCGATGGTTGGGAGGATCAGGGAGACAGGCTGGCTTGCTTCACCTCAGCTGTGAAGCACCAATCACCATTGCCTTTTACTATGCCCCGTGTTGCGTCAGCACAGTCAGTGGACAGCCTTGGACACCTCCCTAGCCAGGGGTAGTGCTGTGAGCATGAAGCAGGCCTCTGCTTCTTGTGGTTGGGCTTCATACAGGCTAAGCACACACTACACCTGCTGAGGTACAGAGTCCTTGTATTCTGTGCCAAAAGGGGGACAATGCCAAGTCTCCAAAAGCTGTTCTGGATATGTGGGGGGAAAAGGAAAAAAACAAAAAAACAAAAAAAACTTTCAGGTATGCCTGACTGAAGGTGGCGTGTCAACATCAGAAATGGCATATACAAGAATAAATCAAATCTACTACACTTCTTGCTCAAAGTCCAGGTCATACCGCTTTCTTTGTACTTACAAAGACAAGTCTCTCACAAATGTAACTTGTTGAAAATCATGAGAGAATGCTTTGGAAAAATGACAACAAAGGCCAGGGGCAGGGAGGTAGTCCAGATGGCAGAGCGCTTGACTGATACGCAGAAGCACCAGTTCCATCAAGGCCATCATAAAAGACAGTGCCAGGTCCACCTCAGTTTCCTCAGTGATGTCCCATCCCTTTATAGACGAGAACAGAGCAGACATGTTTCTACTAACTATGGCATGTCTGACGTGATGCATATGGAGTGTACAGGCATGATAGTCATGGACAGCATCTGAACACCACACCTCTTAGAGGCAAAACTGATTTCTGTAATCTATCTACCAGTGACTACTGCAAACTACATTTTGCTTTTAGTATTTGTTCTACTGGAAAATCACTAAGCCAAAAAAAAAAAAAAAAAAAAAAAAAAGAAAAAAAAAAGCTTTAAGAACAAGCCGGGCGTTGGTGGTGCACACCTTTAATACCAGCACTCGGGAGGCAGAGGCAGGTGGATCTCTCTGAGTTCGAGGCCAGCCTGGTCTCCAGAGCGAGTGCCAGGATAGGCTCCAAAGCTACACAGAGAAACCCTGTCTTGAAAAAACAAAAGACAGGAAAAAAATAAATGTTTAAAAAAAAAAAGTTTAAGAACAGAGTTTAAGTATATATTTGAACCACATGAGGAAACAAAAAGGTAGTAAATAATAATACCATGGTAACAATTTATGTATATACCTAACATGAGCACACACTTATATCTAATAAAAATATAATACAGGTTTATATATCTATATACATAAATCTCTCTCTCTCTCTCTCTCTCTCTATATATATATATATATATATATATATAATATATATACACACACACACATATGTATATGTATTTGACAAGTGTGCATTCTTTCTAAAATAAAGCAATAAAAACATGGAGAAGCTAGGCGGTGGTAGCATATGCTTTTAATCTCACCACTCTAGAGGGAGAGGCAGAGGCAGAGGCAGAGGCAGAGGCAGAGGCAGAGGCAGAGGCAGGTGGATCTCTGTAAGTTTGAAGACAGCTGGTTTACAGAGCAAGTTCCAGACAGGGCTATACAGAGAAACCCTGACTCAAACAAAACAACAAAAATCCATGGAGAAAAGTTTCTCAAAGTACAGCCAACAATGGAGAACATCCACAGTCCTTATAAAAACATGCTGGCAGTAGTGGCGCAGGCCTTTAATCCCAGCATTGGGAGGCAGAGGCAGGTGGATCTCTGAGTTCAAGGCCAGCCTGGTCTCTAGACTGAGTTCCAGGACAGCAGAGCTGTTACACAGAGAAATCCTGTATTGAAAAACCAAAAACCAAACCAAACTAAAAACAAAAAAACCCAACCCCAAATACCAAAAACAAACAAACCCCTAAAAACCAACCCAACCCAAAAAACAAAATATACTTAACAAGATAAAATTCATCTAGGTCTCCAAATGTCAACACTCCAAAGCTATCACAGCCACTGCACCACTCTCAAGGTCCAATACCACCTGGTGTGGATTTTAAAATTATTTAGTTCATTTCTGCTCCTTTTCAATCTCTCTACCTAAGGCACAAGTTCATTTAAAAACAGTCAGTCATATCGCACATTCCATAGGTGTTTCCTTTTTTCTTTTTAGCGGTTGTCTCTGTATTAGGAAAGTTAATATGACGCACAGAGCACTAGCTGCTCTGAAACTCCAGTCAATGCCCTCTATTTCTGATCCCAAGGAACTCAAAGGAAGTCCTAAATTGAAAAGAAAACAAATGTAAAAAGCTGATTCATTTCAAGATTATAAAAATTGGTTTATTGTAAAAGAAATTCAAGAATAACCAGTTAAATTCTTATCCGCATGCTACCCACTACAGCCAGGAAGCATTAAACACTTTTACATCAGCAAGGACACAACAAGAAAGACGACATTGAGGCCGTGATTGAGGGAAGGGAAGGGTGCTCAGGTCCCCGCCCGAAGTCAGCACAAAGGGTGTGATAAGGCCAGAGAGCTGTCAGGCACCAAGGGCTGCTGGACACTGAGGTATTACCAGGCAAACAATCCCCAGGGAAGGAAAATTGCACACCTCATTTTGTGGGCAAGCTTAAGCGACTCAAAGTTTAGGAACAACTTCTTTACTGGTAACAAGATGTGAGCTAAGTCTTAAGAGAAAGAAGTTCATAAAAACTTTCCTATCACGGCCCCACTAACCTCCTCAGCCCAACTTCCCATCCTCCAACCACACTACAGCTCATCGGTCCACACAGAGGATGCAGTCTTACTCAATGGCTTACTGGCAAATTGCAGGCACTCACCAATGCCCTATGGTCTGCACACTCACCACACACTATTGAGTTAGACTAGAATTTCATTTTTGTTCTAAAGTAAATCCTCCTGATGGTGGCCATTTCCCCAGACCTAATTCAAGGGTGAATCTTCAGCTAGTTTCTTAGTAAAAAGCCTTAGGGTCGATGACTACAAATGACTATGAATCATCACGTATAATACATTGATTCTGACTACGAATCATCATATATAATACACTGATTGCATTTTCTGAGCACTCAAAGAACTGAATAAAACTTTTCTACTTCCATTCCCGTGCTACACTAAACCAAAGCGCCAACAGATTTCCACCTTCCTAAGCTGAGGGTTCCCACAGCAGCTTTAGCCAGGGAAAGAATAGTTTGTCTGCTCATTTTAACCCTTGAAAATAAGGGATTCTTCTAAAAGCATTCAAAAAGATCCTTAAATGACAGAGGTGCTAGCTGGTGCCACTACAATTCATAACCAACTATTACACGTCATAGCTTATATTGAAAAGTTAATTCATGCTTATTTTGTTCCTTTAAAAAATACTCTTTGGAAGCCATCATTACTCCTGAAGACACATACTCTAGCAATCTCTCTTCTTGCAAAAATAAGGCATACTCATGCTTATCTCTATCCCTTTGCTAAGTTCAACTACCCCCCCACATTTAAAGTCTGATCACTTTACCAGCCAACCCATGACCTCACAGCCTTCTACACAAGCCCCCAGGGTCCATTTGGCAGAAAAGTGTGAGCAGGATTTGCAAGAATGACCTTGCAGGTAACACTCAATCTGGTCTTCATTGTGACCATGACAAATGAGAACTCAAGTACCTGAATTCACATCCAAAACTGAGGTGAAGGCAAAAGGCATGTCTACCTCTGAAGTTCACTCCTGCTCAGTGACTGCCCAGCATGAACTGGTCCCAGGGGGAGTGAGGCCACTTGTTTGCTTCCATCCTAGTCACCAAAGCGTACAGAGGGCAAGAGAGCTCCTCCAGGCTTCACCACAGCAGAACCCTTTCTAGAACACTGCCCTACCTTGAACACCTACAGTTTGCCAACAGGAATTTAAACTATTTATTTGTGAAACAAAAACTACTAGTCATGTATTCTAAATGCGTATGTTCAAGGCTACTGTTTAAAAAATAAACTGGAAAAGAAGGAAACCTTTAAAAAGATACATTCTGCTATCACACTACCATAGACATTATAAGTGTGTGTACATATGTAGAAAGGAGATAACCAAGATTTAAATAAGATGGTAAAAAGCCAGGAAATACAGATTTCCTGCACCCCCCCCACAGTACTGCCCACCCAAGCTATAGCCATAAACAACTTTACTAATTTGCCTATGTTCCAACAAAACCAATCACCGAAGGAAGGAAGAGAGGAAGGGAGGGAGGGAGGGAGGGAGGGAGGGAGGAAGGGAGGAAGGGAGGAAGGGAAGGAGGGAGGGAGGGAGACCAACCAGCACCCACAAAAATACCCACTCAAACCTAGCCTAGAGTATGTGGCAATAATTAATATATTTCTATGGAAACTGTCTCATGCCTTATAAGCTTCTAAAATAAAATCCAGGTTACCATGTGACTAATGGCATCACCAGGAGAAGAAATAAAAAGTTCACCAGTCTTTGAGATCTCCCGATGGCACTGACTACTTAAGATCAGATGCCATGTTTTTGGCTTGCTGGACCAGAGGGCCAAGGGCAACGGAGGAAACTACCTCTTGAACAAATGCTCTGACATGAAGCATTTCAGTTCTCAGTCTGAGTGTTCAGTTAAAATGATGGGTGAAGACCACTGGGCAAAAGGAAGAACATCCATCACCCAAACAGGATATTCCCCAGCAACCCCAGAGAATAGTAGTTACTAGAGCAAAAGAACACGAAGGGGGTTTTTGTTTTGTGTGGTTCTGATTCTTTAGGGCAGGATGTGAACAGGTCAGCAACGTTAACAGCAGCGATGTCGAAAAAGAGCAGAACAGTGGATGGAAGATCCCTGCTGGACATTTGTTCATCTGTTTCCTGTAATAGCCAAATACTCAACCACTGGCTTATCTGAATTTCAGGGGTGCACATCTTAGGCTCCGTGGATCCTTCAGACTCAGAGAGTGGCTTCCTGGCAACTCTATAACCATGTGAGAAAGCTTTCTTTATCTAGCTTGGTGGCAGCCAACACAGACTCCATGTCATTAAGGATGTCGGAACTCAGTGCTTCCTGCAGGCTGGGCATCAGCTCCTCTCCTTCTATGTTCATCGCATCTCCTTCCAGTGTTCCAAGGTCCACATTTGTCCCAGGGATGGCTTCAAGGTAATCTGGGAAACGGCTCTGCTGTGAAGGCAGGGTGCTTTGGTTGATAGTGTCACCTAGTTTTGGGGAGGAATAAACAAGAGTGTTTTGTTGTATACCAGAGCTGCACTGCATGAAGTCCCGGGAACACCCAGAATCTACCTTAGAAAATCACACACAGACCACTAGGTAATGTCAAGTTTGTATGTGCCTCACCATTTCACAGCCATGTAATGTACAGCCTGGCTGCTCATTACAAAGTGTAATAATCACTGATGTGGGCCATGAAGAACTGAAACTCCTTTGGAAAGCTATATGCAGCATCAAGAAATGACAGCCATGCCTCCCTTTCTTTCCCAGAAAGGAGCCACCATTCCTAAGAAGATTAAGATGGAGGGTCTTTTCTCTCAGATGCACTCTGGGACATGCTGCTCTACTCTCAGGTCACACACACAACAGCATTGGTCCTCGAAGACTGTGAGTGCCCCAGACTCATTTCAAACTTAGCAGCCCACAGGACTTTTGATTCACCCATGACATTAGCACTCCTCCTTGGAGCTTCATCAGAACTTACTTTCAGGAAAACACCATTTGTGAGTGCTGCAGGGGACTGGAGAGGAGACACAAGGGCCAGAGGAGCCAGGGTGGGGCTAGTCATGAGGTGGGCTCAAATGACTCCTAAAGGGGATTTCAGACCTAGGTGAACCCATAAGAAGCAGGGACAAAACAAGCTCTCCAAATACCGTCTTCATGCATCAGATAAAATAGGGCATGAAGACGGTACACTTCCTCTACACTTTGGGGTGAATGTGTCACTCCCAGCTAGCTTACCGAGAAGTGCTCATCCTGCTGTCTTCTCACCCCTCCAAGGCAGGTGTGTCTTAGCTCATCAATACCTCTATAACTATTGCAACAATAAAACCAGTGGGCTTTACACTAAACTCCCACACATCTGACTTCCTAGCCCTTAATACCCCAGGTTGAACCCAAAGAATTCAGAGAAAAGAGACACAATGAACTACATAAAAAAATTATCCAAAATTAAGAACACAAACCTAAAATGAGAGAGACTTCTAATAGCCCCCCCACCACGTCCACGTTAACAAAACAGGTATCAAAAGATGCTGTGTGACTGAAATCTCTGCATGAGCTATACAGCAAGACCTTATCTCAAAAAGAAAGTAAAAATCAGTGTTTTTTTTAAAGGCTCATGCCATAATCCCAGCACTCCAGACAGGGCCTCTGTGAATCCCAGGCCACACAGTGCAACCCTGTTTAGGAAGGAAGGAGAAACAAAACAGGCTGAATTTGACTTAAAGTTCTTATCTTTGCTCAAAGTTGTTCATCAGAGCCAATGACCAGCTGTAAGTGAATAAATACTTGCCTGTATCCATTTCATCAACACTGTTCAGGAAGTCATCCGGGGTCCGAGGGACACTGTAGCTACTCATGCTGAGGCCACTGTCCGTGCTCTCATCTCTAGAGTGATAGGTGCCACTATGAAAACATTGACAAAGACCGACAGAAAATTTTTTATTCAATTCAGGACAAAACTAAACATGTACTAAAGCATGACCTTCCACCTTAGTGCCTCTTTTAAGCCTGACAGCCTCTCTCCTACAGTAGGACAGACATACTAAAATGATAGCTGTCAAAGGTACAAGAGGTATCCTAAGGTTTTGAGGTTGGTGGCAAGTGAGTAAAAGTGACAAGTTCCATTAACTACCTTGAAGCTTGGGGCCTTCAAGGTCTCAAGTTCCCAGGGAGAGAAGAGAGATCAAAACCTACACTCCAGGTGGGCAAGTTTGCATTAGTCTTACGTGGAATTCCCAGCTCCAAGGCAGAAAACTTAAGCCAACAAAAAGCCAAGCCCAAAGAAAAAAAACAGAATGCTTTTGTGCCAAAACAGATGAGTCCCTGAAGATAAGGGTTCCCACAGCTAGATCTTCTGGCTTCTGTTGGGGGAGGGGAGCACCCAAACACTTCAGCACCAGAGAAGAGACCCCAACTTCAGAAGTAAAAGATCAACAAAGCAAAGAGCCTTCAGGAGAAATGGGCAGGTGGGTGCCAACCGACATTTTTAGTTAAGGCTGAATGGAAAGTCTCAAGACTGCACTCAGTGCCTTGAACACTCTAAGTGATGGCCCAGAACAGCAGCTGGTGTTAACTGGAGACCTAAATTCTACAAAACTAACAAACCCCAACCCAGAAGGCAGCTGCTATTCCTCCTGGTTTCTGATCACAAATGTAGACTGACTCTCCTTACACGGTGGACATTTTAAGTGTGTGCTTGTCAAAAAACAAAACAAAAACAAACCAACAAACCTCACCTCAGCATTAAAAAAAAAAAAAAAAAGCTTTATTGCAATCTCCTTCCCTACCTTTCAATGCATTTGCCCCATTCTTTCCCTTATCACTCAGTAGATGACAAACACTGGCTTATGCCAACGTTTCTGCCAGATTTTGGCAAAATTCACAAGCCTCACACAGATCCAAGAAACACAAACTTGCCTCTAAGACTGCTGGCATACACACAGCCATGTGGCTCTGCCAAGGATGCCTGTTAGCTTTAAATGTTGGGACACTGTTCCCACACAGGACACTCATCAGACAATTGAGTCTGATAAGGAGGAGGTGACTTTACAAACTTTCACAAGCTACAGAGGGAAGCCCACCGTGATGTGGGGAGAGCTCATACTGCTTTCTTGGCTATAACTGATCTCTACCAAACCCTTGCTAACCAATGCTGAACATCTAGGACAACCTGACAGAGAAGCTCGGAGGACAGAGGTTAATAAAAAAAAAAAAAAAAAAGATGAACACACATTCTATGGAACCACGAGCCTCATCTGCAGCAGCAGCTGTGACTGAAGGACTTTGAAGGCAAAAAGAGGGAGCATGGAGGTACACCTGAGAGACAGGTGGGGTCGCACAGGCCAGAGCTAAACTTAATGTATAGGTATGATTCACTAGTAAGCAATGGACAAGACATCAAGAGTCTTTTTTAAGAAAGAAAACTGTCATCCAGGTGCATTTTGGAATCTGGGACCTGAGCCTTTAGGAGACCTAAATGAGGACCCTGTCTGGAGATAGTGACTGAACCGTCAGGAAGATGTGCAACTTAGCCGTTTCCCGGCTCAATTTTATCCTCAGGGAAGTCTTCAACTAGACAGGGACTTTTCTCCTGGGAGACTGTGCAGGTCCTTTTCTTGGCATCTCCAGCTTCAGTTTAGAATCACAGTCTTGTGTCAGTGTACTTGACTTTACACCAAAATTTAAAATCTGTATCTCTGTGTGTATATTTTCAGACAGCTTGTCCTGGAACGTGTTATTCATACTGTGTCAGTCTCCCAAGTGCTGGGATCATAGTGAGTTAGCACCCCAGGTTGGATTTATACATTTCATTGCCTTTGAAAACAAACCTACCTGCCAGGCTAACTCCAGAATATTCTCATTCGTTCTCCCTCTTTCCCTCTCTCCTCTCTCTCCCTCCCTCCCCCCCTCCCTCCCTCCCTCCCTCCCTCCCCCCTCCTCCCTCCCTCCCTCCCTCCTCCTCCCTCTCTCTCTCTCTCTCTCTCTCTCTCTCTCTCTCTCTCTCTCTCTCTCTCTCTCGCTTTGGAACCTGTTCTAGAACTCACTGTAGACCAGGCTGGCCTCGAACTCACAGAGATCTGCCTGCTCTGCCTCCTGAGTGCTGGGATTAAAGGTGTGGGCAACCACTGCCTGGCCTGAGTTTGCTTTCTTTTGAGAAGATCTCACTATGTAGCTCTGGCTGTCCTCAAACCCACAGGAATAATCCCCCTATTTCTGCTAAGTGAGGGTGTGCCTGGCACAAATTTACTCCAAGAGTTCCAGGATGGTGGAAAATTCAATTGTTCAAAACATTTTAACAGGACAAAAATACTTTTTGTTAAAATGAAAAAAATTTTTTTCAATTTAACTTATGAGAATTAAAAAGTTTTCCTAAACCTTATTTTGTTCTTTTGTATTTGTTTCTTTGAGATAGGATTTCTGGGTGTTACAACCCTGGCTGTCCTGGAACTAGCTCTGTAGATCAGGCTGACCTCAAACTCAGAGATCCTTCTGTCTCTGTTGGGATTAAAAGCATGCACCACCATTGCCAGGCTCCCTAAACCAATTTTACAAGTGTGTTGCAAGCTGGCATGATGGCTCCATCTTGTAAATCTTACCACTTTGAAGGCTGAGGTAGGAGGATCACTGATGTGGGCTACAAAGAGATCCTGACTCAAAACAGAAGAGGAAAAAAAAGGGGAGGAGGAAGGAAAAATTTGTTGCTTAAAAGCATTATGGGAGGAGGGAGTCTAGCCCAGAGAGTATTCTAATTTCTCTTAAAAAGCAAAATTAAAACAGCAGGGTAGGTTTTAAATATTAATTAAAATGGTTTGCAAATAAAAAACAGTTCTCAACACAGTGATTTGTGTATCATCCACTTGAAGTCCAGACCCCAAGGACTGTGAACTCACTTATTACGAGGTGCCTGTAAGCTGTATTGCTTAAAATAATGCCACCAAAGTTTATGGTTTTGGGTGGGACACAGCCTTGTATATTTTACCTCCTTACATGAGAGCCTTAAAGAGTATGAGATGAGGCTTTACATGAATAGCTAGCCATGTGGAAAGTTCCAGCTCAGGGGATAAGATGCTGTCCATGCCTTTCATGGGGAAGGCACTCACGTGTTTCTTGAAGACTGCCATTTTAAGCAATGTTAGCATAGAGTGTAGGCAGATGCAAGCATGTTGGGGCTTTGACCCACATCCCTTCCACAAGCCTGAACAGTTCGTCTTCTTGTCCAGGATTCGGCCCCTTCAACCCTCAGCTCTGACTGCACTTGGCATTTGTGGAGATGGCTGACAGCTATGGGTTATGGCTCACATAGACGTTCAAAACAGCCAGACAAGCACAAAACAGAGCAATGACGCCAGCGACAATCCTCCAGGTCCTGGCCAGCATTCTTACTAACCTGTTAAGAAAGGGATCTGAACTATTGGTTGTCATTGTCCTCAATTCCTGAGACATCCCGGGGGAAGACACAGCATTCTGAGTTCCTCCGTCCTGCTCCAGTGTGGGCAACTGGCTTCGGAGAGCTAATTCCTTAAACAAATAAACAAATGTAGAGAGGATCAGTCTGCTGATTAACAAATTTATTGTTAGATTAAAAGAGATAAAGTGTCACAATGAAAAGGGGGGTGTAGTGTATTACAATATTAATGTTTTCCTTAAAGCTAACATGTTTCTTAATCAGAATAACCAAATTCTTCTATATACTTCAAATGACTAGAAAGAAACTAAGCTGCAGACATGTCAGTTTGCCTACTTGTACTAATCCCCAAACATGCATAATTAACATTAACATTTCATTTCTCTTTATTGGAAAAGACCCCCAAACCCTTCCTGGCTTTAGACAATTCTTCTTAGATTTTGTCATTACTTACCAGCTCTCAATGGTTTGGGCCAGCAGTAAAAACAGAACAGAAAGAACATTTGATGACTTGTTGCCAGACACAACCCTCCCCTCAGCCCCAGCAGTGTTTATACCCTGCCATCAAGCCTCCTTGACTTCAGGGACCCCCTCCCCCAAGCTGGACAGAGCCGTGTCCTCTCCTCTGGGGAGACATGTTTACAGGGCTCCAACAGTACTCAGGAGAATCCCACCTGGGCATCTGGCCAGGAGATGTTTCAGAGTTTTCGGCCAGGGTCTCTCACTGACGCCGTCACTACTCTGCCCCTATGTCTCCTGTGCAACCACCACCCTTGCTTGAGCACAGGCTCCCTCTGCCTACTTGTTAGCTGACTTGCAATATGGCCTTCTCTGGGCATCACAAAGGACACTGCCAGGCCCCTCTGCAATTGCCTTTAAGGCACACCCTTCCTCCAGCTCCTCCCACCCACGTCATCCCTGCAGTGTCCAGGGCCAGAAAAACCGTTCTCTCCACAGCCACTTCCACGATTTCTCCTCTCTGTAAACCCACTTTTTTTTTTTTTTTTTTAATCCAGGCTTATTTATACCCTCTGTTCATTTCCTTGTTTAAACTGGAGCTCCATAACTAGAGGTGCCTGAAGATTCAGGTTTTTGAACTTGTGTGACAACGTGGAAGGGAAAGATTACCTTAAATTTTTGGCAAATATGAATGCAAATTTTACATTTTCTTTAATTATGAATGGACAATAACAGTATTCATTGTGGGTCTGATTTTTCATCAGTATTTCCATAACTCAGACATTTCCATAATATATTATTACTTCATAAGTACTATTTATATTCATTATTACAGATCCTTTATATATTATGACAAGCTATGCAATAAATTCTCCTTTACTATTGATAAGCATTATTAATAAAACCTCCATTCCTTAGCCACCAAGGAAATGCAGATCAAAACTAGTTCAAAGCTGGGTAGCATAGGCTTTTAATCCCAGCACTTGGGAGGCAGAGGCAGGCAGATCTCAGTGAGTTCAAGACTACCCTGGTCTACAGAGCTAGTTCCAGGACAGCCAGGGCTGTTACACAGAGAAACCCTGTCTTGAAAAACTAAAAGGGAAAACAAAACAACCCACAACTCGTTCAAATGACTATCAAGAAAACAAACATGCTGAGGTAGGGAAGAAAGGAAACCTTACATGATGCTGGAGGGTATGTAAATTAGTACAGCCACAATGGAAATCAGCACAACATAGACATTAAAAACAGAAGGACCATCAGACCAGCTGCATCACCCTGGGGAAACAGAGGGATTGAATTCCTAGAGACACTTGCACATCTATGTTTATGCTGGGTTATTCACAACAGCAGAGGCAGAAGTGGAGACCCAGTAAGCCAGATGTGTAGGTAGATAAAGAAAACGTGATATATACGCACAATGGCTTTTATTCAGCCACGAAGGAAACACATGAAAATGGAGGTCAATATAGTGAAACAAGCAAAAAAAGAACTGAAAAAAACAAAAACAAAACAAAAGAAACCCACAAACCAGGTATCATATGGTTTCTCCCGTTGTGAAATATGAGGAAAGCACATAACATACACATATGAAAGTCATAATGAAGCCCGCTGTTTGATATGCTAGCCATTTGGTGGGAAGTGACTGTAATGATGGGTGCCCCCCCACTCTTGGATGACCTCTTCTCCCACTACACTTCATACTCCAGACTCTTCCTACTCTGGTCGCCTGGCTTCTTCTGTCCTTCTTATAAGCTGGAATCCATGACTAGTTAATGAAATATACACAAGGACCTTTCAGGTTCTGACATACAGTTTTTCCACCCAGCAAATTTCAACTTGGAGCTGGGTGTCTGGAGCTCAAATGATCCCATCTTTTAAGCTGAAATTGCTGCAAGGTGGCAGGGGCAGGGAAGGGGGGGACACACAAGTGTCCATATTGGAATCGTTACAAGCGAAAGGTCTTCAGTTGTGTCTGGGCCCTGTACCTGTGTGTGTGTTTGTGTCTGTCTTTCTTACGCAGTGTCTGCATATCCTCTAGTGAGTAGAGCATATGTCCACCCCTTTCCCATTTCAACAAGGAACGAGACCACCAGGCCCAGCCTGAGATCTTGTCATCTCTTCCTGATCTGCCCAGCAGTTAGTCCACTTCCTTGGCAGTGCAGGGATGACCCCTCCATCTCTGTCCAACGGAGTTCTATCACTGACTTTCCTACACCACCCTGAAAAGTGAGACGTGACTCCTCTAACAGTGGTGCATTCCTGCAGTTTCCCCATGTGTGGTTCTAGCTAGGACATGTCTTTCTTCCTGGTGCTTAGAGCTTAAGAAGCAACACTTCTTTCATGTTAATTGTTAAAACCCTGAACACACAGCAAGCTTATGGCACTGATCATACTGTATTTATCCCATGTTCTTTAAGGACAGAGTAAATAAGCTGTTTTACTGAATAACAACAGTAACACTGTGAAAATGAAGACTCCCAGGGTTTTGTGATGAGCTGTGGGGGCAAGTTAGGCAAGTGCCATCCCTCCCCCATATCCCAACACCTCAGATTCATTTTATCAGAGACACGTGGTGATATATTATTTAGGATTTATTAAAGCTTGCCCGAGGGTACAGAAAGCAAAGCTAGACATAAGCCATAGAAGCCAAGCAATGGTGACACACACCTTTAATCCCAGGACTCAAGAGACAAGCAGATACATCTGTTAGTTCAAGGCCACACTGAGCTACATGAACTTGATCCAGTCCTAAAAAGAAACAGCTCACAACGAAGGTGATCTCAGCACCTGGGATCACATGCCTTTAATCCCAGGATTTGAGAGAAATAAAGAGGCAGCAGTCTGGGATTGCAGTCTGAGGTTTGGTGAGATTTATTCCCCAGTCACGCTAAGCAGAGGGCAGTCCTTTCAGCCTAAGGTAGAGAGGTAAAAGCTAGTGACCAGCTAGCTAGCTGCTTTGCTTCTGTGATCTTCAGCTTGAAACCCAGTATCTGTCTCTGGGTTTTTATTAATTGTGTTACAGAGACATCTGTCTGCCTGGCTTTGAATTTCTTTCAATAAACAGCAGCATTGCCATAACTGACCAACAGTTGATAGAAATAACTGTACTGTGTTTGTGGTGGCACACACCTTGAATCCCAGCATTCAGGAGGCAGAGGCGCAATCTCTGAAATCCAGGCCAGCCTGGTCTACAACAGTGAGTTCCAGGACAGCCAGGGCTATACAGAGAAACTCCTGCTCAAAAAAAAATTTAAAAACCAAACCAAATTTAATTGCCCCACGATTTTACTGCTTTGAATTCTGCTGCTTTTCTGGTTTTGGAGCTATTGTTACTTCCTCCTTCATTTAACAACTCAGTTTCTCCCATCAGGAGATGCTGCAGACCCAGCAGACTCAGTGAAAAGGCTGCCATTCATTCCTAGTTACCCAAGGAACCCAAACTTCAGAAGAGCACCTGAGCCACAACCAAAAACTCAGCTAAAGTGACCTTGAGAGGATCAATGAAAACAGGTACTGTGGGTGATGGGTTGGCATTAGTTTGCCAAGAAACCAGAACCAAAGACATTGATAATACATGCGCGCACAGACACATACACACCAGACATTTTAGTCCAAGCCGAATTCCAAAATTTCTAGAAAGAACTGAGTAGGTACCCTGAGTAGTTCTGACACTGATTCACACCCATGACTTCTAACTGTACACAGTTCTGTAACTGGGGCTACAGACACCAGAATCAGCCCTGTTTCCTCCTACGGTTGCTGTTCTCCTCACTCCCATCCTCAGCAAACAAGGACCTGCATTCTCTGCCATTCCCAGTTAGCACTTAAGTCCAGTTCTGTGTGAATGGAACCACATGGCATATACTGTTTCATTTGGTGTACACACACACACACCACCAACCCAGACCTAAGCTAGGTGAGGTGGTGGTGCACACTTGTAATTTCAGCACCTGGAAGGCTGAGGCAGGATTTTAAGTTCTAAAGTCAACCTGGGCTACAAGAACGCTGTCTCAAAAAACCAAAAACTAGTCTAATCCTCTGCCCCAATTTTTTACTATTACCACTGTGTTCATCTTCATTTTTTAAAAGATGGCATTGTTTTTAATACAGAGCACACACTAACTGCCTTCCTTTTCTCTGATCTCAGTAGTACCGAGGATCAGATTCAGCACCTCACACTTGCTGGGCAAGTACTGTGTGTGGGAGAGGACACTGCTACTGAACCGGGTGGTAAATACAAGTCCATCTTGGGATTCAGTAAACCCTTCCTTATGACCCACAATGGAAAGCACCCTCAGACTAGGCTAGGACCACTGACTTTATTCACAGTGCAGATCCAACTCTAAACATGTCCCAGATTAGCTGAGATTTACAGGCTCACTGGGAAAAGCTACTGCATGTTTGAATTATTACAGAAGAAAATGCACTAAAAATACTTACTTGACTTAGAAAAAGTCAAATACTCTAGAAGAACTATTTGACCTTTGACACAGAGCAAAAGCCTGACTAGGCTCTGGCCAAACTTCTGACTTGCTTACTTCCCCATTTTTGAAAGACTTTCACAAACTTTTCCAACTACCTTTGGGAAAAGAGAAGTTTAACAAACCCATATTTTTAGTTCAGCAGTCTAATTTTAGGCGTTGTGTTCAAGATGAACTAATCCCCAAGCTCCTTGGAGATAGGAGCAACTTGCAACATCAAATGCTTCAGTGAAATCACTCTTGTAGACTATCCAATTATGTCCAGACTTAAGCTCTAACAGCTCCACCACACTGACCCAGTTGAAGAATAGTGGGTGTTTTCAGTAACAAACATTTGTTTCTATGCTGAGGACTGAACTGGTGAGACGAAAACACTCCACCACTAACTCTTCATCCCCAACCAACATGTGTTTCATTGGACAGCTTACAAGGGATTTTACTCTCCTTCAATATCTGACTAAGTAAAGCATCGAGTAGGATATACTCCCCAATTTCCACTCATGTGTTGAGACCTGACTTAAGTCTTCTCCAAAACGTTCTGACAACATGCAGAACGCCTTTTGCTTATTAAGTGTGAATGGCATGTGTCATTTACTTCAATACTTTCAAACTTGGTTACTAAAACCACCTACACGTAGATTAAGGAACACTGAGGAAAAGCAACATCTACTACAGAGTGGTAGTGGAAGCCCGTGGCTGTACATAAACGTGCACAGATGACTCTCTATGGGAAGGGAAACTGCTGCTTTTAGACTCAATGACCTCCGAAGCTACGTGACTAAAAAACAGGAAGGTGGAGTGGAAGCCAGGTATGTTGCAGTCTGTAATCATAGTAGGGTTGCTGATGCAGGACTGTTCGTAGTTCAAGCCAGGCTGCATCACAGAGAATAAATTAGAACAAAAGAAGACAGATCACGGGCAAAGTGACTCCTCCACTGCACTCCCATCGTTTATGTGGGAAATATTTACACCGACTGATCACTTCTCTAGCTTTTGACAATTTCTTGAAGCCAACAACAATTTTAATTTATTGAACCCAATGCAACAAATCATATATGCTGCACATGAAAATACTAAGTTAGCCATCTGAGGAGGAAGCAGCCAAGTCAACATATACTTTCTTAAAACAACTGTTGTCTTTGGCAGTACTGAGCTATGCTGCAAAACATCTGCTTTTGGATTCTACATGGCACTTGTGTGGGCAAGTTGATAATCATCTACTTAAGAAGGGACAAGTTTGTTAGTTGAATCTAAATGTAGGAAATAAAGAATAATTCCAAAGTATATTTTCCTATTAACAATATTTCGTGGAGATTGCAGTCTGGATCAACAACTCTAAAATGGCAGAAGCAGCCATTTATTTTCATTGCTCAAAATAGAAGTCTTAGCCAGGTATGATGGTACATGTTTGTGACCCAAGTTCTAGGCCAGCCTGGTCTACACAGTGAGTTCCTGGCCATCCCCCTCTCAAAAAACCAAACCAAAACAGACATGGGTCTTGTCAGCCTCATTTTCCAACTCATCGATAAGTCACAGAGTTCTTCATTACTTCTAAAATAAAAACATTAAGTTGGGCTAGGGAATGCAGCCTAGTGGTGGAGTTTTTGGCTATCACATACAAGGTCTTGGGTTCAATCCCCAGGCCCACAAAGCAAAAGAAGAGGGATTTTGCTTCCTAGTACTGAAGACTGAACCCCAGGAGCCATGCATGCCAGGCAATTCATTCTACCAATGAATTATGTGTCCCCAACCCCTTTATTCTGATAGGGTCTTGTCTTGAACTTGAGATTCTTCTACCTCCTCAGCAGCCAAGACTGCATGGCCACCAACAGATTTAGTCTACAATACTTTTATTCATTTTTTTTTTTTTTTTTGGTGTTAGGGATTGAATTTAGGACACGATAAACATGCTGGTCAAGTGCTCTACCACTAAGCTACATCCTAGCCCCATTTCTTAATGTCTGTGTCATCTACAAAATTATTTTCAAATCCAAAACACTTCGACTGAAAGAAGTATGTAGTATACTTTGGACCATCGTGAGGACTATTTACTTCTCTGCTCTGACAGGCAATAACATAAACACCTGCAGTGCAGTGTTCTTAGGATCACACTGAGATTCAAAACTGTTTCTGACAGATTTCTAGAGTTTGGTCTTTCGTAACTTGGGGCTCAAATCAAAAAGTAAATAAGAAAAAAACAAAGGCGCCTTATGGCTTCAATCCCTTAAGAGAGATTTTAGTTAGTAAAATGAACAAAGTAAACTTTTAATGGTGTGTGGGAGGTGGTTCTGGCTAATCTCCAACACCTTTGTCTCACTATGTAGCCCTGGAAGGCTTAGAAATCATTGTGCAGACCAGGCTGGCCTTGAACTTGCAGCAATCTGCTTGTCCCTACTTCTTGTGTGCTGGGATTCAAGGCGAGTCCTACAAATACAGGCATATACCTCTATGCTCAGCTTTTCCCTTCCATTTTTACTCAAAATTGTCTTTAACATTCCCACCAAAAAATAAAACATCGAGAAACCAGTCAAATAAATCTAGGATTTATGAAAAAGTAGGACTTTCAAGAGAAGAAAGATAATGTTGGAAAAGGTGTTAAAAGGATTTGTCTGCTAACTTGAAAGACAGTTTTGGGTTGGGGGAAAGCCAAATTCTTTGCTATTACTAAATTCACAGGAAAGAAATATCGTTGGCAATTGTTTTCACATGTTTCTGAACAGTGGGGTGATTCTGCTGTGTAAAAAATATGGGGCAACTGAGCCTTTTTTCTACCAAGTGTCAGCCAATGCCTCCAACACTAGTGCTCTCAGAAACAGCTTCTGAGGCGCTACAACGGGAACTGGTCTAATTCAGTCACAAAACAGTATCATTTCTATGAAGACTGAGATTGACTTTTGACCACCTAAATCTTAGGCTCACTGATTGCTGCGGTAAGACATTTTTATATGATTGTCTTCTTTCTGGGTATTTCAAAAATTCTGATGAGGACACCTCTGGGTGAGACTTGGCCTTAGAGGAAACAGAGCTTTAATTGGTAGGAGAGAAGGGAACGGAGCAGAGGCTGACCACACACTACGAGCCAGGGAGCCTTAACAGGCAGGAGAGAACGCCAGACAATCAGAACCACATTGTCAGCAGAAAGAGAGGGCAAAGTATACCCAGAAGATGGTACTGCCTCACAATGTCTCCCTGAAGACCTGTGACACGGCCAGAGTGTGCTCACAAGGAAGGCCTCTGCAATTCTAAAGCAGCACCGCCTTGTGTATGTGAGAGATCTGACTAGAATGTGGGGCTGTGAGTCTCACACTCAAAGCAGAGATGGATGTTTACAGAGTACAGTTTCTTTTGGATGGGAAAATGAAAACTTAGCATCTATGTAAGGACAATTTCCCTGAATCCTGTAAACACACTGTAATAAATTATGAAGACAAGTTCCATATTTAATTATTGAAGATCTAAAAATGCCTTGAAAGTCTTTCTTCTTTCGATATGATTCACATTACAGGCCTTCAGGTTTTTCATTAACCCACATCGACAAATGTCATAGAATACCAAATACAGACGTGATTAACCTCATCAAAAAAGTTTCTGACTTCAGTAATTTAAAAATGCTGACAGTGGTGGTACACACTTATAATCCCGTAACTCAGAAGACAGAATCCTGAAATTTTCTAGGAGTTCAAGGCCAGCCTGGTCAAAGCAGGAGGCTAGACCTACATAGTTAAGACCCTGTTTCAAAACAAAACCAAACCACCAATGCAGCACACTGTGGAGTCTGGTGCCCACTGACACCCTGGTATACATACACAAGGCGCTATCGTTAATTGTGAAAGAGGAGCCATATCTACGTCTTGTTCACATGGGTGATTTCTACTGAGAGAAGTCATACAAAGCAACCACTGCTAAGTCTGCACGTTCTTGTAGACTGGTTTTCTTGTATCCCTCCTGGGAAGCCACCTACACTAAGATCTTCCCTGCCAGGTGTGGCACACTTTTAACCCCAGCTTGTGAGAGGGAGGCAGAGGCAAAGAGATCTCTGGAGGCCCTGTCTACAGAGTTCTAGGACAGCCAGGATGACAGAGAAACACTGAAAAAACAAACCACCACGCTCAAAACCAAAACAAAATCTTGCTTGACACTGTTGCATGGTGCTTTGGCAAGCTGAGTGCTCTGAAACAAAGGACAGAGGAAGGGCCCCAAACCCTTAGAACCCATGTCCCTTTCTACCCCCCTCTCCTCCCCATCTTCCTCACACTCCCCCTCTGTCCCCAAAAGCAGCAGGCCAGATTGAGAATTCCTTTTCTCCAAGGAGAGTCAGGGTAAACACAAACCAAAGTCCAGAAACATTACCCCTCCCCTTACTCTTCAAGGAAAGGGGTCTCTAAGCACCTCTGAAGGGCTGAGACCTCCACTCCAGAAGCTGTCCTGATCTGAGGCCAGCAGAACCAGAACTGTCAGGTCTGTTGGCTTCCCCTAGAGGTTAGCACTGGATCTTATCTTCTTTTTATTGCTCATTGAACTGCAGTATCAAACTGTTTTCCCTGGATCTTTGGGCTATCATTTCTGAAGGCTCTCTGGTCACTCGAAACACTGATTAAATAAACTGTGCTTTCCTCATTAGACAAGTACAGCTATACCCCTTTATGACAATCTTTTTCCTATGGGTGGTCTTAGGGTCATGGAGAAAATATGTAGGATAAGAGAGAAACATCCATCACTACAATCCTACAGATTCCACCACCACAGCCAAATACACCGATAGGCATCTTCACAAACCATCAATATGTTGACAACTAAACCATATGTAAGCAAACAACTATTTGTTTTTAGAAAGGGTCTTATGTAATTACAGGCTGGTCTCAAACTTGCTATGTAGCCAAGGTAGGCTATGAAGTCCTGATCTCCTGTCTTCACCTCCTAAGTACAGGGATCATACGTCTGTACAATCATGCCCACAGGACACTTTATTTTAAATCTTTAACATGTGGAGTGGCACATGTTACAATTTTAAAAAATTGTATCTCCAATATTTTTCATCTAGATTAGACAAATTTAAAGTATTGATTCCAATTTTAACACCTTTTGTGGTTTACATCCCACCTTTTTGAGTGTGTGTGAACACTGAGCTGTGCCCCTAGCTCAAACCAGGTGCCATGGCATCCATGAGAATTCAAGGCTATCTATCCTAGCTTACACAAAGGGTGAAACACACAGGAACCTGAGTTCAAATCCCAGCACCCACACGGCAGCTCACAACTGTCTATACAAAATCTGACTTTCTCACACAGACATCATGTAGGCAAAACATCAATGCACATAAAATAAAAAAAGGAAGATGTTTAGTATCTCCTGGTGACTTTACTACAGCAAGTATTTTCTATTCAAATATGAAATGAAGATCTGAAAGCATTTATTTACCAGAGTTTCAGCAGCATCTATTTCTGACTTTTAATCTTAGAAGTTAACTCTGGCTCTTGGGAATCACTAATAGAAGTCATTACTTCATAGAAGCACAGAAGACAAGACTGTCTTCAGTCTGTAAAATCCAGCATTAGACTGTGTTTCGAGGCCAGATGAGGCACAGTGACCCACATCTTGAGAGTGACTGCTCTACTCTGGTAGTTTTTCACTCCTTTGCTTAGATTTGGGTTAAATGAAGGCATTTGAGATAAAGAGAACAAACAGAGCTCAGACTAGGTGTGGTAGTGCACATCTTTAATCCCAGCACCTGGAAGCAGAGGAAGGCAGATCTGTGAGTCAAGGCAAGACTGACGCAAAATTTGAAAAAAAGAAAAGTGAGAGTTTATTTTCTTACAAAGCCAACAGGTCTCTGAGGATGGTATTTGATCTGCAAAGAATTCCTCCGGCAGAGTATCATTCTGGTAGTCCCTGCCTCTACAGCTAATCCAAATACTACGTTCCCTGTGTTCCACTTGGGAGGCTGGACAGCCTGAAAAACCTGAAGTCAGCCTGAGTTATAATATAGTGATACCCCAAAAGAAAGGGGGGTTTGGCAAGGGAAGGAGGGAAGCATGTTGCATGGCTGCTGCTGCTCAAGAGGCACATGGACCCTCTACTCCTAATTACTTTAGTATTATAGAGCAGAAACACATAGGATCCACTTCGCTTTCTAGAATGCAGTATTCCCATGCTCAGGCAGGAGTCTGTCAGGAGAGCAGCTATGACAATACAGGGTGTTTCTGTGACTAGTATGTATGCCCTGGAGCTCATCATGGGGAAAGAGACCTGAAACACCAATTGGGCAGAGCTCAATTTCCCGAGAGCTTTGACATTTATAACACCCTCCCTTCAGAAGGGCCATTGAGAAAAAACATTTTCACTGTGATTTCCAAAAACAGCCTGCAAGTATATGAACTACTGCTTTCTCTGCTATAGCTCAATTCACTGATTCTTTTAGGAAAAAAAAAATTATTTTAAGCTGCTCAAACAAAAAGCATACACATTTGGAGACTGGCAGAATGATTACTGAGACACACTGTGTGTGAACTAGGAAGTCCTGAGACTTTCCAAAACCACACACACACACACACACACACACACACACACACACACACACACACACACACACGGGAAGACTGGCATGGGTAGACAGTCCTCAGTCCCTTGGAAAAGCTAAGTGTCCTGGGAGAAAGATGACTCAAACATATCCACTCTGGCTTATCTCCAGTAAGGACAGGGCCAGGAACACGGTGTCTCTCTTTCCTAATTTAGTTATCTTTTTCCCCAATGCTAAAACATCATGTAAGAGCCTACCTGACATTTTGGAGCATTTGCTGTGCTGGGATTGATATTCCGTATTGCCTAAGAGTAAAAAATAAGACGGATAAAAATTACTTTAAGCCATGGTTTGGCTGTATAGGCTGACTTATAAACTGTATCCAGACATCTCACCATAGCACAGAATTCCCAAGCTACCCAAGAAACAGCGGGCTAGGAAGGACAGGAGCCAGTAAAGTCACCAGAGAACAGACTGCCCCTCACAGTCTAGCAGCACTGAGGACAGACAGCAAGACTTGATGCCAGACAAAGGCAAATTTAGTAACAGTCAGGTAGGCTCTTTGCTTCTGTGTTAGATGAAGTGGGAAGAAATAACTTTCAATGTTTCAGTGATAAGACACAGCTGTGGATGGAAGACGTTCACAAGCAGCCAGAGGCCTTAGAATGCACTCACAATTTACAGATTGCTAAACAAAACAGTCCATTAGCGTCAGAACAGAGATCTGTCCCTTCAACGCAAGGCAATAGTAGGTAGCAGAGAAAAGAAGCAGAGGTCACCTCTAAAGAAGGAGGCCATTCTGTCCAGGACCCAACACCCAAGAACAGTTAGAAAAATTCTTTGGAAGAATAATACAAGTAGCAGAATTGGTCCACCAAGAAAACCAGGCTAATTGATTAATACAAAAGAGTGACAACGGTACATTTCTTGACTTAAAACAAAAACAAAACAAAACAAAAAAAAACCAGAAGACACGGACATTATAAATTAAGCAAGTTTCTTATGAAAGTTTCTTATTTTTGGTAGCCCACATGCACGTAAAATTGAGACCTGCATTTATTTTAACCAATTAGTACTTGGCCACAAAAGAATAAAGACAACAAACTAGGCATTATTTTTTATTTCTTCTAACAGCCACACACTGAAATACTTGCTATGATATCATGTTCTCAGTCTTTCATAGAACTGGAAAATACTCTTCCTTTTTCACAGTGCCGGAGTGAGGGGTGCCTCTCATTAGGATGCTTCTCTGTGCATCTTTTATAGATGGTTTTTCAAGTCCTTTCACCCATCGTCCGCTGGCACAAACTTTGCAAACCACAGCTGGATCATGAGGACCCATTATAAATGAGCACCAACAGTTTTAGGATGAGTCTGCCTGGGATTCTACTTACTGTACAGAAGTATAATGTAAAACTGATTTTATATATGCACAGTAGCTATGATTTGGGAAAAACAGGAACTATTTTATTTTATAAACTATATTTATTTTTATATCTTGGGGGTGGGGAATGAGGATAAAGAAGAAACTTGGTTATTTTACAACCAAAAGAAAACTAGAGAATCTGGGTAAAAGAGATTTTATTTCCAAGTATTCTCCTTTTGTACATTCTTCACTGCTGTACTGTGTTACCACCTATTCAATGATTTCATATGCAAATTTTAAAAAAGGTCTACTGTTTAACCAAAGACCAACTCCCCACGATCAACAATATCTTAAATACTTGAGATAAGATAAAGAAAACAAATCAAATGATTGGGTGGAGATGGGGATTTGGGGCTCAGACACACTAGGCAAATGTTCTTTCACTAGACTATACCTCAGTCCCAAACTTGTTTGAAGAAAATTTCTTCTTACTCAGCCTGAAGACCAACAGTGTGTTCTGAAAGGAAGGGTCTCAAGCTCCCCACTGTCAGGTCCTCCTGGCCTCAACATGAAACAACACACTAAAAGACATGTGGCATCTAAACTTGGGGTAATTGTATTCTGAAATTCTTTGCTTTAGCAATACTGAAACACTTGTCACACTGGTATACTCTCTACAGAGAATTCATTTAAGATAAAAGACGTTTTTCTCCAGGGATGGCCCAGAGTCCATCTACTTGTGAAGCTCTCGGAACCACAAAGTCTGCGACATGTGCTTTGAGAGAAGCGTCTTGGCTTCAACTGCAATGACTATGGCCCAAACAGATACTTTTCATTTGTTATTTGTTTTTTGTTTGCTTTGAGACAGGGTCTCATGAAGCTCACGTTGGCCTTCAAATTACTATGTAGCTGAGGCTGGTCTTGAACTCCTGATCTTTTTGCACTGTCCTTCCAAGTGCTAGGTGAGAGGCATGCGCCACCACTCTGGCTAACACAGCTCTTCATGATGTATGACCATGAGTTACAAGGAAGAGGAAAAGGACAGGCCAGACAAACCTGACCTCCCTAAAGCCAACTCTCCCCTAACCAAAGCTAAGCTAAAAAGCACTGAGTATTTCTGGACTTGTGAAGACTGAAAGAGAAAGGCTGGACTCTAACCTGTGGCCTCACCTGCCGCAGTAATTCTTGCTGTTTCAACCGCAGTCTCTCCTTCTCCATCTGGAGCTGCTGCAGTTGCATCTGCTGCTGCTGGCTGGAGTTGCCACCACCCAGGACACCTCCCTGTGGGCTCTGGGGAGCCAAGGGTGGCGGCTGCTTCACTGGAGCGCTCTGAGTGATTCTCTGGTTCATAGCTGAAATGAAACAAAGATGTGTCCTGAGAAACTAGAAAAGGATAGCTAGGTATGCAAGAGCACAGATGGCCTGCCAGACAGACATCCCTCAGTAGTCACCGCATGACAAGTGTGATGGCTTTGGCTCACTGCTGCCTCTACAACTTACTGAAGCCCTAAAGCAAATGGAACTTGAATAGCACCAGGAATCAAAGCATATGCAAAGTGGCAAAGCTGTACAAATACAGTTAGAGGGGCCAGTGAGGAGCTTGGCAGATGAAGGTATTTGCCACATGTAAAGCAGGATGGGATGGCACACAGCTGTAATCCCAGCACTCCTGCTGGGAAACATGAGGCAGAGGCAGGAGAATCTCTAGGAATCTCCCAGTGGGTTGGGTAATCTCAGGACACAGTGAGAAACTGTCTCAAAAATAAGATGGAAAGAGAATTGATGCCAAAAATCGTCCCCTGACTTCCATACAGAATGTGTGGGCATGCATGCACAACCACTGAAAACACAAAGCTGAAATCTTAAAAACAAAAACAAAAACAAAAACAAAAACACAAAGCTGCAGAGACTTTCTACAAAGGATAGGAATTTAATCAACAGCTCAAAGACCACTTTTTGAAGTGAAGTCAAGTAACAAAATAACCCTTGACTATTAATGCATCTCCACAAAGCAAATGTGCAACAGTGACCCATTGTGCGCCTCTTCCAAGTGAACTTGCAAGCAAATGGGTCTCATGACTATAACCTGGGCATATTGCCAGAAAAGTCAACTTTTTGTCATTGAACCCATATGATCCATTTGGACTGGTTTATGTACCAGTGGAATTCCTTTTATTTGTTTACGTACTTAGCTCTGTGTGTGCCACTGTGGGCCTGTGGAGATCAGAAGACAACTTGCAAGAGTCTGTTCTCTCTTCCATAATGTGAGTCCAGGGATCAAATTCAGCTCACCAGGCTTTGTGGCAATGCCTTTACCAGCCAAGTCTCATGCCTTAGCCATCTTTTATCAATCTTATAGCATCTCTTCAAGAGTATAAAAAGAAACACTTCTCAACAACAGGGGCAGGATGCCTGATGCTTTACAAGGCCATTAAATAGAAAGCAAAATTAAACCACTCTTTAGCTACTAGCCTCAAGGCAAGCTCCTTGTATTCCCCCACCCTCTTGAGCAAACCAGGCCTTCCCACTGTCCAGTTATAAATCTTCCTGGGTTGTGGGGCTGGCTGAAAGGGCACTAACATTTGCCTGTCTGTGAAAGGCCCAGGGTTCAATCCCTGTGGTAGCTAAATGTCATCTGTCAAGTCGATGGGTCTTGGAATAACCTAGGAGACATGCCTCTCTGAGGCTGCTTCCAGATAGGCTCAGTTAATGAGGGAGGAACCAAGCTGAACATGGGTGGCATCAACTCACAAGCTGGGTGCCCAGACTGCATAAAAGAGGGAGGGGGGAAGAAGGCCTGTAGGAGAGAAGCAGCCTCATATTCCTGCCACAGTCATTCTCTCCAGCAGCTTCCCCACTATGATGAACTGATCCCCTACACTGAGCCAGAAAAACCCTTCCTGCAGGTACCAGTCAAAGCCACAAGAAAAGTAAGATATCACAGGAGCACAACAAAAATCAACAAACAAGTGCGAAGAACAGTTGATAATAAATAATTATCTGCCAAGGGAGAAATTCTAGCTATTCAAATAAAACACGAAACAGGAACCCTACCTTCTCTCTCAACTACCCATGTCTTCTAAGATGTCAGCAGTGTGTTGGTACAGAACCAAGAACATTGAAAGAAAATCAGATCATTCTCTTACGGGGCCAAATTTCAGGGAAACCTGAGCCATTTGTCAGACTATACAGCGGTGTATTAATTTATTTCTATTTCCTTCCTTTGCTCCTATACTTCCACTCCAACCCAGATTTTCTGTGTCCCCCCTCCTTTCTTCAGTTTTTCAGTTGCATTTACACTTTTGCAGAGGAAAAACTTACCTTCGCACCCCACTTGCTGCATACCTGTATTCTGGAACAGAATCCTTCACCACTGTTTGTCAGCTACCTTCTTCTATTGTGATTTCTATGAGTGATCAACTATGTAGAAGCATATTTCTAGGTCCCCAAGTGTATACTTTGGATCTTTGAGCTCACTTACCGCTCCCCAAGTTATCACCTGACAGAAAATCTTGTTGCACCTCTATCCTCCCTATTTTCAGACAAACACTGTGACTGTGACTGTGTGTGTGTGTGTGTGCGTGCGTGCGCGCGCGCGCGCGCACAATGCTCTTACATCAGCCCTCCCCTTCTGTCTTACTTTTTAGGCAAGGTCTGTTTTAGCCAAGGTTCCTATTGCTGTGATGAAACATCATGACCAAAAGCAACTTTGGGGAGGAATGGTTACTCTTTCATATCACGAGAAGTCAGGACAGAAACCAGGAGGCAGAAGCTAGAAGCCACTGAGGGATACTGCTTACTGGCATGCTCCCATAGCTTGCTCAGCCTGCTTACTGATAGAACCCAGGACCACTAGCTTATGGATGGCACCACCCACAACAGGCTGAGCTCTCCCCTATCAATCACTAAATAAGAAAATGCTCTACAGTCTTGTGTACAACCAGAACTTATGGAGGCATTTTCTCAATTGAGGTTGTCTCATGACTTTAGCTTGTATGAAGTTGACATAAAATCATCCAGCAGTCTCTCTTGCTGTGTACTCCAAATTAGATGGCTCATAAGCTTCAAGGTGATTGTGCTGTCTCCACTTCCAAGCTTGCAGCAGAGCAGGACTACAGATGCAGTGCAAGATATCCTGCCCTTCCCACAGGTTCCAGAGATTAAGCCCAGGCTCTTGCTGCTCCTGTGGCAACTTTTAACTACTGATCCATCTTACCAGCCCTCAAAAATGAGGACCTCAGGCTAGTATTTCAGAACCCATCTCTGAAACATAGAAATACTAGAAAAACACAAACAAAAGACTTGATTACAATGCCCAAACCTGTCAGTTCCTTATTACTGAGTTTATAATAATCTGTCAATTGGATTTTAAAAAATAACTCATTTGTTTAAAACAGAATCTAAACAATGTTCACAGGATGCATCAGACACAAACCCTAAATGTGTTTCAATAAAATGGTTTTTCAAATTCATTCTTTCCTTAGAGGTTCCAAATAGTGCCAATTTGTCATCTCTTCACAGGTGTTAACCTTAAGTTCTTAATTTTGCCATATATCTTGATCATCTGAAATTTTGTTTGTGCAGGTTAAGTGCAAATGCCTGATTCACACCATGATTACATCGTTTAAGATAAGCTGGCTCCAGAGCACCTACTCGAGACAGACAGTGAGTCCATGTATTACACCCAATGGGTGTCCTGACGATGCTCACAGTACCATTTTGGCTGGTGGAAGCCTTTGAGTTGTGTCCTTGTGCTATGACAGGGGACCTGAGCAGCTTTTACCAGATTTCATCGGCACCCTCAGTGCTAAAAGACTCTTCTTCCACAAAGTCTTGCAAAATTCTCCAATTTCATTCACCGAAGGGTGAGAGATAATATATCCATCCCAGTGTGTCTTCACTTTTGCTAAATCTATTCTAAAGTCTAAATAGTTTCCTGTGTTCCTTTCCCCCCTTGTGGAGAGCAATCCTAGGGTCCCATTACTTGCTCATGTGTTTTTCTACACAATAATCTACAGTTATCATTGGTTACTTAACCTCATCACCAAGTAGCCCAGGCTGGCCTCAAGCTCCTAACCCTCATGCCTAGCATCCAAGTACTCGGATTTCAGGCATGCTTGGCCTGGCCACTGCCTTTGCTTCTTCTCCATGTACACCAGAGAGATAGGAAACCATTTACTTGTGTAAGGTAGACATGAATTCTTCCATAGGTTCATAGCTTTCTTTTACTTACTAGTCTTATCCCCTATACTGGGTTTGTTTCTGTTGTGTGGTCTAATTAGACCACAGCACTAGCGCTCTGTCTGGTGCTGCCACACAGTGCACAGCCAGTCACACAAAGAACAACCTTCACACTCAAAGAGCTAATATTAAATACTATTAGTAAGTAACAATATTAAAGAGCAGGTTGTATTTTAAAAGTTAGCTTCTAGTTTCTGGGTTTTAATTTAATGGAACTGTTATTGAACATTCCAGGATGTGCCATTTTTTAAAAGCTTTATTTTTATCTTGTGTGTATTTTCATGTCTGTGCACCATGTGTGTCGGTGCCCTCAGAGATCAGAAGAGGTTGCTGAACTCCCCGGAACTGGAATTACAGATGACTGTGAGTCACCTTGTGGATTCTGGGAACGAAACCTGGACCCTCTGCAAGAGCAACAAGTGCTCTTAGCCTTGAGCCATCTCTCCAGGCCCTGTGGTATGCTACTGATTATAAAAATTTTGTGATTTCTTGGAGTTTTAACCTGCAGTAGTTAATCCTTAAGTGTCTGTATTAGGACAAGTCTGGGTCAGCTGTATGCTTCCACCATAGTATTTTCTTCCCTGTTCTTACCACTTTCAGTTTGTGGTATCTAAAGACACTGAGCTCATCTAGTAGGGATGAGTTCTGAACACCTCCCAGGATGTCCTCTTGGTTATATTGTGTTTATGGGTTAACTCCAGAGCAAACAGCTCAAAGCACAACCAACTACTTCCTCAGAGCCTTGCTGACCTCTCACCCAACAAAACTGCATTAAACATAAAATCGTTTAAGAATAAACGGGGGGAGACGGCGCTCCACTGGGGTCGGTGAAGGATCCCAACTTGCCCTAAAAACCATTGATTGGGTGTCTTTTGTCGAGATCATACCCCGAAATCAAAAGACAATTGCAAACTCCCTAAAGTCTTGGAATGAGACCCTCCACACCAGGTTGGCTAATCTGCTTGAGAACTGCCAGCGATTGACTGGGCTTATCACAAGGCCAATGTGGCCAAGGCTGGCTTGGTGGATGATTTTGAAAAGAAGTATAATGCCCTGAAGATTCCAGTGCCTGAGGATAAATACACAGCCCTGGTGGACAATGAGGAAAAGGAGGATGTGAAGAACTATGCCGTATTCCTGTCTGAATCCCAGGGCAGGATCCGAGAAGCAGCTGGAGAAGATTAAGAACATCACGCCCTTTGATCAGATGACCATTGATGCCTTGAATGAAGTCTTCCCAGAAACCACTCTGGACAAGAAGAAGTACCCATACTGGCCTCACCAGCCCATCGAGAACCTGTGAAACAGGCCAGGAGGAGCAACAGTCCTTCGTTCCATGCTCTGGGCATTAAAACAAAACATTTACATACTGAAAAAAAAAAAATAAACAGGGGGCCTGGAGAGATGGCTCAGCAGTTGAGAGCATGTACTGCTCTTCCAGAGGACCCGGGTTCAGTTCCCAGCACCCACTACAGTGACTTACAACAGTTTGTAACTAAAGTTTCAGGGGCTTTCCTAATACTTCTTAACCTCCTGCACACACAACGACAGCCAGGCATATACACACAAACATAAAATGGGCATTTTTAATGGACATTTTAAAAGCATTCTGAAATGATTATGGAATAAGCTAAGTGTTTTCCTTTGGAGTGGATAAGAAGCTAACAGTGTCTGAGAGTAAAGATTTGCCAAGCACCAATAACCTTACATAATAAAATTATCAGTCACTAACACATAGACAGGCACTGTTGGCTATCACATCTCCCCACATCTACTCTCAACCTTAAGAATCTAAGGAATCCAGACTGCAGATGGGTACACCGACTCAATGACTCGTTGAGTCTTCAGTTTCATAAGTGCTTTATAAAAACCATACCCCCTCCCTTCTTCAGAGTGGTTTGTAAACACTGGCTCCTTCATACATGGCTCCCTCTCCTGTCTTCCCATTTGATCATGCTGTTCACCGTCTCCAGATTTTTTCTGATGCCCAGAGATGTTCATGTGTATGTTTCCTACAAGACTGGAAGGCACAAGGATGGAAGGTGGAGTTAAGCTAGAGGACCCTTCTTTGGTGTGGGGTGTAGTATGCGCACTCAGGGAGAGAACCGATAGCACATTTGCACATCTCATGAACACAACAGTGGCAAGCTCAGCAGCAGGAGCTAATCACGAGCTGAGGACTGGCTGAGAAGCTCCACATGCAGTGAGCCAGTCAAAAATCCAGGCTTTGCACAGCATGAGGGCTGGAGGGTAAAGGGGCTTTGCCACTAGGCCTGACGACCCGGGGAGCTCTGAAACCCACAAGGTAAAGAAAGCATATAAGTTGTCCTCTAATTTCTACCATGTGTGCCATGAGACATGCATGCATACATGGAAAATTATAATCTAAAAAACTATTTTGAAAAGCTGAGGCCAAGAGCAAATACCCACTGGGAAGAAAAAATGTGTTTAACTGTAATTAATTAAAAGAGTACAAGTGGCTGGAGAGAAAGCACACACAGGATGACAGCAGGAGGTGCTCTTCCAGAGGACCAAGCTTGATTCTAGCAGCCACACGATGCTGCACAACCATCCGGAATTCCAGTTCCAAGGGACCACTGCCCTATTCCAGCCTCCACAGATACCAGACACACAAAACACATGAAAATACAATGAATTTTAAAAATTAAATAAATAGTATTAGAAAACGACCCCCTTTTAATTTGAGAAGCACTGGCATTATGAAGTATCAAAACAGAACCTAAGCCTGATAAGCCTCTCTCCCTCCCCTTCCCCCGCTTCTGGTTTTTTGAGACAGGGTTTCTCTGTGGCTTTGGAGCCTGTCCTGGAACTACTAGCTCTTGTAGAACAGGCCGGCCTTGAATTCACAGAGATCAGCTGGCCTCTGCCTTCCTAGGGCTGGGATTAAAGGCATGCTCCACCACCGCCTGGTGGCATTTCATCCATTAAAAAAATAGAAAATTACTGAATATTTGACACTAAGTAAATTACTTATAAAATATAATTGGTGAAAATAAATTGGGCCGAGAATAGTGCTTCATGTCTGTAAAGCCAGCACTCAGGAAACAGAGGCAGGAGGATCACCATGGACTGAAGTTAAGCTGGAGTTGCACAGTGAGTGACAGGCCATCCTGCATTATAGAATGTACCCCTGCCTCAAATAAAACAATACCACCAGGCCAAGGAAACATCACATTGATCAATAACAAAACTTCATGGAAAAAAGCTAAGAACCTTTGTTTCACACCACCAGCTTCTAGAACAACACTGGAGGCAGAATGCACACTACAATAGTAACCTTCATGGCTGATGCTGCAGGCAAGCTAAAACTGGACTGTTGAGTACCAATCATGTTCAAAGGTACCTAAAAGACGAAGAGATAGGACATCAAAAGACCAGGAAGAACCAGTCCACACAACAGACCTACATGGACTTAAACAGAACATGCAACAGAGCTGGGGTGGGTCCACTGTGTGTGCTCATTTCAGTGTTGCTGCCTCCTGGACAGAGTGCTCACTCATCTTGTATCTTGCTTGTCTAACACAGCACAGCATGCACCAACACGCCCACACACCAACTATATCAAACAGATATGCAGAGTGGACAGCCTTGTCTTGTTCTTGATTTCAGTGGGATTGTTTTGAGTTTCTCTCCATTTAGTTTGACTCTCCAACGTTGGCTGTTGGCTTGCTGTATGTTGTCTTTATTATGTTTAGGTATGTCCCTTGTATCCCTGCTCTCTCTAAGACCTTTACCATGAAGGGATGCACACACATACCTTTTGAGACAGGGTATCACTTTGTAGGGGCTGGTTGGCCTGGAACATACCCTGTAGACTAGGCTGGCCTCAAACTGAGATCTACGTGCCCCTGCCCCAAGTGCTAGGATTTAAGGCCCACCACACCCGGGCAACTATTCCCATCTTTAGCTAATCAAAATACCAACAAGTTATTCTATCCATCCATTTTTTCCCTTTAACCTTCAAAAGACTGTGGTCATGTGATCTGCCGCTCATGAGTCGTGTCAGGGTCCCATCCATCCCAACAACACAATTTGGATATAACAAAAAGGAGAAAAGTCAGCAGAGCCAGGTATCATAGTGTATCCTATAATCCTTGTACTCAGGGGACTAAGGCAGGAGGACTGTCCAGAGAATAAGGCCTTCTATTAAAAAATGAAATAAGGTGGGCGGTGGTGGTACACGCCTTTAATTCCAGCACCCAGGAGGCAGAGGTTGGTGGATCTCTGTAAGTCTGAGCCAGCCTGGTCTACAAAGCCAGTTCCTTCATGTAGAAATTATACATATTCACTTAATAACACACCTACTCACCCTGGGTGAATAAAAATGTCAAGCCCAAGTACTAAACTGTTTTTAGTTTATTTATTGGGTGTACCAAAGTGTGCCTGTCAACTTAAAGGAGTCAGTTCTTTTCTTCTACTATAGGGGTCCTGGGGACTGAACTCAGGCCACCAGGCAGGCAGCACCTTTACCACTCAGCTATCTCACTGGCCCCTGAACTATCTTGGATATTTAATCAATAATCTTATACATCAAAAAATGCATGTCAAGAAATGCTTAAGTCAGCCAGGCAGTGGTGATGCACACCTTTATTCCCAGCACTCAGGAGACAGAGGCAGGCAGATCTCTGTGAGTTCCAGGTCAGCCTGGTCTCCAGAGAAACCCTGTCTGGAAAAACCAAAAAGAAAAAAAGAAATGCTTAAGTTGAAGAACTGTTGGTGGGAGACTGACAGGCAGGACTCACAGCAGCTGTCTGTCAGTCATGGTGGTCTCATATAGGTTCTAAATATAGAAAGCAAGCTGATCAGTAACAGAACACCTTCAGGCAGTGGGGGCAACTCTGCTAGCTAGCAGCACCAGTGCAGTCTGGCCTACTCGGCAGCAGGCAGATAGCGCTTATCTCAAGATGAAAGGTCATCTTGACTCCTCCTGACTCCTCCTCAGACAGAATCCCAGCTGCGACCAGCAGACCCTCAGAAGAAAGTTGTTGAGAAGTAACCATTTGCAAGGTCCCAGACTACACATGCTTCTTTTCTTTCTCTGTATGCTCGATATCTCACACAGTGCACAGATATGCACAAGGGCAAAATACTCATACATGTGAAAAAAAAAAAAGAGCCAATTCACTTTTTTAAAAAAGGACATAGCCTTGAAAGAAATGATTAAATAAAAAGCTGGGTGTGGACGTGCATACCTTTAGTCCCAGCATTCAGGAGGCAAAATCAGAGATCTCTTATTTCCAGGCCAGCCAGAGTTACACAGCAAGATCTGCCTGGAAACAACACAAAAACAAAAAAACAAACTCGGGCTCCTCATAGTTACACTAAAAGTACTTTACTCACTGAACTGTCTACCTCCATAGCCCAAAATATGAAATAATTTAAAGTCAGCACACACACTACACAACAATGCCATACTCTTTAATGCAGCCAGCAGCAGACAGCCAAGTTTAACACCAGCATCTTCCACAAGTGCATACCAACCACACATAAAACAAAGATGTAAAAAAGGAAGTGGGGGCCAGGCAGTGGAAGTGCACACCTTTGATCCCAGCACTTGGAAGGCAGAGGCAGATGGATCTCTGAGTTTGAGGCCAGCCTGGTCTACATAGAGTGTTTCAGGACAGCCAGAGCTACAGAGAGAAATCCCGTCTCGAAAAACCAAAAACAATAACCACCACCAAGTGGGTTATTGTATAAAAAGAATCTAATAAAGAATATAGACATGAGAGGTTGATGTTGGACAGGTGGTAAGTTACCATTTATCATCCATTCTAAAAGACATACTTCTACTTGGCTTAGCTAAGACTCAACTGTACTTGAGAACACAGAGAAGCAAGCAAACGCCACAGGAATGGAGGCAACAACTGACACCATGTGCTTGTGTTTGAATGGCCCCAGAGTCAGAAGCCAGAGGAGCAGTTTATATTTATGTCACAGAGATAAAACATGACCCACTGTAGTGAACTCAGGGTTTGCAGGCAGAGTCAACTCCAGCAGCTAACAGCTTGCTTCACTCTGCTGTTACTCTAGAAAAGAAAAGCCCACTTGGTTCTTCTCCCCACCCCCACAGTTACACTCCAGCTCTGACTGCAAAGGTCTGGAACAGATTAAAAGTCGGGTCACAAAATCAAAAGCTCTGGCATGTAGTCAAGCCTGTCTGGAATACACATACACAGTGGGCCCAAGAAGGCAGCAAGGGAGGGAGGGAACTGCAGGAGACACACTGTTGGTGCATGTGGGAGGAGTATGTTTTCTTTTTCCACCTCAAATACCCAAATACCTTAAAAGACCCAGCTGTAGGTACTATCTATCACCAGATAAAACAGGCTAACAGCTAAGTTTCTCTTCTTTACTGCTAATGTTTTTCCCAATTACTTTTCTCTTTCAAAAACATACACATCAAACACCCACCCCCCACCGCCACGAGTTTAAGTCAAGAGGCAGTGGCACAACACGAATCTTCCAAGCTTCCCAAGGGCAGATGAACTCAATCACCAAATATGAATAAGGAAACATGGCTGTTATCATCCAGAGGATACCAATGCAGCATTTAAGGGGTTTTCAACCACACGGGCTATCTATTCAAGCATTAAAAAGAATCTGAGGTTGCAAAGTGCTACCATGTAGATTACTTTCTTAACACCATAACAGGTCTGGAAGCTCCAACAACTCATATTTGAGCCAAATCGGCTGTCAAAATGACTGCCTAGGCTGCAACTCCACCTGACTTTCCTTGGGGTGGGGGTTAACTACTCCAAACACTGCTTTTTATTGTTGCTTGCTTCCAAGCAAACAGATGGGGGGTTGTTTTGAAGGCCCAGGGTTGTGTTTTGATGGCATTCACGGGGTTAATTCTCCTTCCCAGTAAAGCCTGTGGTGTGGCCAGGTCGGCCCCAGGGAAGCTTCCAAGGCTCCACCCATGCGTCTGACCCGAACCACACATTGCTTCCATTAAGTAGCATCTCGGCCAGAATGAGTGCTCAAACCACATTATCTGTTCCCTTTTAGACTCATTTTCCATGCTTTGGAAAGAGATTCAAAAAGCAACAGACAAAATCACTATGAGAAAATAAATACAGACAATAAGGACAAAAAGGTAGTCAAACGGGGCAGGAGACCCTTACCAAAATGTGCACATTGGAAGGAGGGCTCTGTTTTGCCCTTCCTTTCCTAAATAAAAAGCGAAGGAAAGGAAACGTAACATGAAACAAGGTCGGAACATTCCCCAACAGTTGTAAACTGCTTTCCTTAGACTTGACCTGGTGCTCAGGGTGTGACCCCACTTTCAGCCCTGCTGGATAAGCCAAGCACTAGCAGGCCCCTCTCTGGGGGAAGCCCAGGCTACAGGCTGTAGACAAGCCTGACTTGTGGCTTGTTTCCAAGATCACCATATGAATGAAGCAGTCAGAGAAGATGGCTGGTAGCTTCTATAGTATTCACCACCCAACCCAGGCAAGAATGCAGTTTTGGACCCAGATCTCTCAAATTCAAACAAAAAACACAGGGAAGGGAAAAGCTGGGTGTGCAGCCATTGGTTACCACCAGGCAGTGCAGTTTCACTGAGATGTATTTTCTTAGATCCCCCAGCCGCAGACTATCATCAAAATGACCACAAAGGTTCTGAGGTAACCCTTTACCAAAACGAGGGTCGAGCCTTGGGTCCAGCCAGGACGTAGTCTTGTTCTTATGGTTTATGTAGTACACATCTCCATCCTGCGTCATGGCTTGCTCCCATCCATCAGGAAGAGGTCCTACAACATAGAAAACAGACTGTGGTTGGTTTTGATCTGCTGCACCCTAAGAAGCTGAAGAAGCTGAGCAGTGTTCATTTTAAAAAGAACAAACACAGTTGTATACAAGGCAATGCGGTAAAACAGACTGCAGCACATGTCCAGAGAAAATAAGGCAGGCCACATACCCAACTCTCCTCCATGAAAACTAAACCATTAAATAATGAAGCCAACATCTCCAAGACACAGATGAGTGGTCGGATTAAAAGCACACTTTAGCTGACAAAGCCATACTCCACTTAGACCTATTATTTGAGCTAACTTACATCAAGAAATACAGAGTTACAGTCCAAAAATATTAAAAAGTTTGCTGTAAAGCAGAACAGAGGACTGGGGCTGGAATTCTAAGTTTGGTGGACGGGTGGGACAGGGCTAGGAAGCAACAAGATTTCCTATTTTCATGAGAGTAAGGAAGCTCCTGTAAAATAAGTAATGAGAAGAGGCCCAGAATAAAATTATGGAACCACCCAACCATCCACTAGACAGACAGAATTCTCACACCTTTAACCAAGAAGGTGGTTCAACCCTAAGATACTTCTGAAAAATATACAAGATGCTTAAAAGTTCAAAGGCAGGCAGGTGTGGCGGTGCTCGCCTTTAATGCTTGCACTCAGGAGGCAGAGGCAGGTGATCTCTGTGAATCGAGGCCAGCCTGGTCTACAGAGTGAGTGCCAAGACAGCCAGGGCTACACAGAGAAACCCTGTCTTAAAAAACCAAAAAAAAAAAAAAAAAAAAAAAAAAAAAGAGTTCCAGACAGACTGGCAGTGGCCACAGCTGGACAATCTAGGCTTCGATGCTTACTTTCTGTGTGCTTGCGTGCCTGGATTCTTGTTCAGCAGCACCATTCTGCACCCTAGCCACCATGGTCAGAGCAGCAGTGACAGCATGCTGTCCCTGCTTACTTAGGGACTTCACCCTACAGACTTCAGTGATGTTCTCCCTAACCCAGCTGAGAACTCATGGGCCCAGGAAAAACAACAGGCCATGACTACTCATCTCCACTGTGTAATGATGGTGCTGCCAAATTTAAAGCCACACTGTGGCTCCACTTGCTTGGTCCTGTTCTATGTCCCCACACACAGAAAAACAACCAGAAATGCCCAAGGTAGGTCTGCAACTCAAACACATCTGTTTCCTGGAGCTATAAAATCTATTGCCTGATGGGGCAAGTCCTTCTGTGTATACTTATCTTATTGGTTGTTGAATAAAGTTGTTGGCCAATAGAAAAGCAAGTTAGGTGGGAGTAGGAGTCAAGGAGGATTCTGGGAAATGTAGTAGATACAGTAATAGCCACCAGGAAGACAGGATGCAAGGTCAGCGTCCTCTCTAAGTCTTATAAATATATAGATTAATAGTTATGGTTGATAACTAAGACTGATCTTGCAGATAAGAAATCCTAGTCATTGGCCAGCAGCATTGTACCTAATATAAGACTCTGTGTATTATTTTGGCTGTCCAGGTGGTAGGTGGAACTCGGGCGGCTTGGCGGAAAGGAAAGATTTATCATTACAATTGCCCTAAACTTTTGTGAGCATTCCTAGATTACAAGAAATCTATCAAGCTTTAATTATAAATTTCAGAAGAACTAAATCCAAGTGATCCAGGCATAGTGTGTGTGTTCCTGTCTGTCTCTGTCTCACACACACACCTGTAATCCAATTATTCAGGAGACCGAGGCAAGCTCACGCAATCAAAACTTCAAGGCCAGCACTAATCCAAATCCAACCTTATCTTTAAAGAAATTTTAAAGGGTTAGCAATATAGCCAATGGGCAGGAGCTTGCCCAATGGGTGTGTGTTGGATGCTGGGTTTGATTTCTAAGTTCTGGAAAAGGGCATTAGTTCAGAAAGTTTCCCACTAATAACAGTCTTGTCTACTATTAAATAACTGAAGTCAGACATCACTAATGAGGGCAATAGACTTGGTGAGAACCAAGAGGCACTCACTGTATCCTTCCTATGTTAATTAAACTTAAATAATGTACTTACACCTCAAAGGCTATGCTAACAACCTTAGAAGAACTCTGTATCTAACTGTGAAGCTGGGTGGTGGCAGTGCACGCCTTTACTGCCAGCACTTGAGAGGCAGAGAAGCAGGTGGACCTCTGAGTTCCATGCCAGCCTGGTCTACAAAGTGAGTTCATGGACAGCCAAAACTACGGGGTGGGGGGTGGTGGAGACAGGGACACGGCCTATGACTTCAAAGCAGAACAGTCATTTACCTATTCATCTATGTCCTTAACATTTCCTGTATAAACAGAATGTTCCACAAACAAATCCTGTCTCCACAAACTGAAGGGAAGGGGGAGAGGGGGGAGACAGAGACCAGGAAGATACCTCAAACAGCTCTGCATCACCCTTTAATAGCAGAATAAAGGAGAGACAGCTGGAAAAGGAAGCCTGGGCTACAGCTCTATGGTTAGGTGCTCACCTAGCATGTAAGATGCTAGGCAATTTGATGTCCAAGATTATCAGTCAGTCAGTCAGTGAGTCAATCAATCTGTAGAAAGCTGAAAAGAATCTTTAACTATAGTCAAAATTGGGTAGAGCAATATAAATCTAGGCTTCAGAAATGGTCCTTGAGGGGAAATTTGTTCCCTCCCTCCCTCCCTTTCTGCGACAAAGTCTCTATCACCTCAATTCACATTCTCAAGTTAGGCCTTTGGGTGTATAAAAGACGGGGGTGTTTTTAAAAACTAGACTACCATGCTGGATCCCCACGCCAAAACCTTTTGGGCAAGATGATAAAGATGGAGGGGAAAAAACAAACAAACAAACAAAATCCAACCTTTGTAGGGGAAGAAGAGGCCAGTATTTTAAATGAGATTTAAAAAGTGGTTGAAAAACTAGAATTAGAATAAGCAAGAAAAATGAAGGTTAATTTAAAAATATATCCTTAGGAAAATACAATTTTATGTAGGATTTGCCAATACTGTCTAGTTGATAATTTATCTACTAGAACAAATACAACTTCTTGCAGTATTTTAATCAAATAAGATTTAAGATATTGTAACACGGCAGATTGATTTAAAATATTGCAACACTGGAGAAGATTCAACTACATGCAATTGCCTGTGTGTTCTTGCCTGGGTAATAATTAAGGAAAATCATTTACAATTTGAACTCAAACAGGAAAATCTTCACTGCCGTCATGTTAGGCCAACCCCTCCTCCAGGAGAACCCTGAGTGGCTAGCACACACCCAGTGGGTGGTTCCAGTGCTTACAGCACAGGGCTCTCAGTAGTTTCCTTAGAAAGTTCTCTCAATGACCTCCTAAAGGAAGTAATAGAAAATCTGACAAACTCCTGTCACAGCAGGCACATTTGTGCACTCTCTGCAAACAAGCATTAACTCATTTAAAACCCTCACAATGTGGACACAATTGTAACAGATGAAGAAACTAAGTTAGGAAGTGGCAGATCTGGTATTCAAACCCAGTAAAGCTCCTCATGAATATCATGCTTGGCCAACCACAAGTTTCCTCTTCTTGAAACTTGTAAAAGTCTCAGTGTTCTGGGTTATGTAGACCATTTCCCCGTTAAAAGCCTTGCGTAAGTTAACACCAGTCCCTCTCCAACAGCTATGCACTGATGAACAACATTTCATAAGGCATGCTGTGTTCAGAACAGGTCTGTGTGTACAAAACACTTTTACCTCAGCTTCTGTAATAGTGTATGTAAAAGCTTAGATGTCGGACTCCAAAGCAATCACTGATGGAAACTGCTTTGGCAAACAAATGCCCCCACCCCAAATTCTCAAGAAAACCCTTGAATCAAACCACGAGAACATGTTGATGGCCCCCAAACTCCTTCTAGACGGCAATGGGCAGTGTGGGAGACAATACTTTGGGACCACACACCTGAAGGCTTGGGGTGGAATCCCCATGCTTCCCAGTGTCCTGCACATGGTGCATCCTGAGCCCTGGGCCCAGCTTGGCTCAACATTTATTAGTCTTCTAATCCTGGGGAAACTCTTTAACTAGAGATACTTCCTCTTAGTGTCTACAGAATGGAGACAACACTTATAATTAAAGAACGAAGTTCCAAATAGAATGCTCACAGTAGATTTTCTTGAATAAATAGTTCTGCCTCTGGTAGAGCAACCAGTGGTCTTAACCACCAAGCCATGCATGTCTCCAGCCCAGAACTTACGTTTTTAATGGAATTCTAAAAATCTTCAGAATAAGGCTCAGAACTCACACTAAGGTGTGCGGAGAGTGTCTTCTGTCTGCTCCCACAGACTCTACGGTTGTTAACATTAAGTTTCAGGTCTCAGCAGGTGCCAGCACACCTTCATCTTTCCTTCCCTCCCCTTCACTAAACTACTGTTCATCAGATCCAGAACCCAACCACTCTCTTACCATTCACCAGTTACAATCTAGCTACACTGGATGCTCCAAATGTTCCCTCTGATTTCCTGTCTATTAAATGAACCAATATGGATCACATACCCACTCTCCACTCTCTCTCTTCAGAATCCTACAAGGATCAAAGTGGCCCACTTGCTAACTAGCTTTGACTTTCCAAAACATGGCTCAAGACCACCAGATAGTCCCCTCCTTGAGTCCACCTGGGCCTAAGCTGCACAGACAGCAGTTTTAGGAGCTACAGTAGAAGTCATGCATGAGGCCATCTCCCTCTAGCCCCGATCACTTTAACTTATCTATCTTCCCCTTTCCATTTTAACTGTAGGAAACACGATGTGTGTTTATAACATTCTCATGATTCAAACAGTGGTTGGCTGAGGGTAGGAGTGCTGCATCTCTGCTTCCCTCCCACCAGTTTCCTGTATCCCACCTGAAGGCTCAGCAAGGGATAAACATTCACATGGCACTTCCTGTTGAGATTTTGTTACAGAAAACACAACATTTAATATCTGTTGAATGAATGATCTTGACAATATCTAGTCTCAAAGTAAAACAGTGACCACCGTCAAAACTCATCTGTACTTACCATGTTATAGTAGACAAACTTCCTAGAATGCCACACATACCCAGAGAGGCTAGGAACAGGCCTCTCTCCAAATTTCACCTATGTAACTAACTCCAATCAATTTTTTAGTTTTTTTTCCCCCTTGGAAAATTCATGCATGTATACAACACACAAGGTGGCCTGACCATATCTACCCCAACTACCTCTAGACACTCCAGCAAACCTTCCTTCATAACTAACTCAAGAGGGCTGGAAAGACAGCTAGGGGGTTTAGAGCACTGACTGCTCTTACAAAGGACCTGGATTGGGTTTCCAGCATCTATATGGTAGCTCACACCTATTTCTAACACCAGTTCTGGGAGATCTGACACCCTCTTCTGGCCCCAAACGTACCAGGTATGGACATGGTACACAAAAGTGCAAGTAAATCACCCGTTTAAAAAAAAAAAAAAAAAAAAAAAAAAAAAGGAAGAAAAAGGAAAAAGTAACTCACTGAGCCTAATTAGTGATGCTCTAATGGGCATGGGTATAGTCTTGGAGCCAGTCACAAGCACACAGACAACCTCTCAGGGGCCAGGGCTCTGGAGCCCATCCTCCTGGCCATGCTGGATGTGGACTGGCTTGACTTTTTGCAGGTCACTACAGGCTGTGAGTTAATGCATGTATAGTCATGCCAGGTCCACAATGTTCGAGCATGCAGCATTTCACAGCCTTCCTCCCCTTTCCTCTGGCTCTTACAGTCTTTCTGCCCAATCTTCCAAGATGGTCCCTGAAAGAGACACGGGTCTATTTATGCATGTCCTACTTAGGAAACTTAATGCAACAGCACAGTGGTTTGGTAAAGCGCTCATTTAGACTTCAAACTGTTGAAGTAAAAACACTTGCCTTTCATTAAAGCCAAAGTTAGGTTTTATCCACTGATTAACTTTATAACTTTATATAATTCTTTTTAAGTATTACGTAGGAACACCCTGGCTACTGCTGCAGGATTTAGTTGCTCTCACTTCACTCCTGCCTATATATGGTAGCCTAGATGTCATTTTTGAAGAATTAGCATCTTAATCTTTCACACAAATATTCCTACCATGAGTCACAAAACTGCTGGAGCAATAGTGACCAGAAGGACTTAGAAATCAGTGGAAAAGACAAAAACAAAATCCTAGCACTCACCAAGAGAAGAAATAAAACAGGCATTTCATTTGGTCCTTGAATGTAAATAATTTAATCATTTTTCACAAAGTTTCCAAAACATCTTCAAATAATACTAAAGTTTACCACAGACACTTCTATCTTTGAGTCCTGATATTTAATAATTCATTTTCCTCAGGAGCTGGGTACTGGCAACTATGTATAGCAAAAAATCCCCTTGTATTCTCCAACAAACAGTGTGCTCCTGCACCCTTAAGTCAATGGCTGATGTGCCAGGTATTTCTTCTCCCATGGGTTCAAAATTTACACCCAACAGTGACTGTCAGAATTCAAATGATTCTTAAATGTATAGAAAGAACTGTTAGTGTGTGCTCTCGGATCAGATCAAGAGAACTTGGGTTTCTATCTGCCCTCATATTTAGGGGCTAACTGCTAATGCAAGCCTTGGAAACCTTGCCTAACCTAGACCAAAAAAACAAAACAAACAAGCAAACAAACAAACAAAAAACACAGCAATATATCTAGCACCAGCCTGTAACCATGACACTTGGGACCCAGGGAGAAGGGTCCAAAGTTCAATACTAGTCAGGGTTGGTTACAAAATCCTATCAAGGCTGGAGAGACCGTGAATGGTTAAGAGCACCGGCTGAGTTCAGTTCCCAGTACCCACTCCAGTTCTGGGGGATTCAATGCCCTCTTTTGATTTCTGTAGGTTCCTGCACACATGTGACACACATATACTCAGATATAAACATTAAATAATCAAAACATTAAAATCCTGCTTAGAAAATGAAAATGTTGGCAGGACAGCTAGTAAGTAGGATACTGCTGCCAAACCTAAAACCCTAGGTCCATATGGCAGGAGAGAAGTGCCACGAGTTATGTCACCTCCTTTCCTAGAGGAAAAAGAGAGGGAGAAGTAGCACGGTTAAAGCTACAGAAAACAACTAGTACCCAGCACCCCACACCCAGGAAGGTCCTGTCAAGAAGGTCATTCATAAATCTGAGGTCAGTCTGGGCTGCAGCTGAACCCACCTCAAAAAACCAGAAACAAAAGGTTAACTATAAATCCAGTTTTCAACACAGCTACCCTGCGTTTAAGTATGAATGGAAAAAAGAATACTTGAGTGGCATTGGGTGATGTCAAAAGTCATCCATGCAGAGTGCATGAGACGCTCCGAGAAGGTGAAGTCAGCTGGGAAGCCGCTCCCATAAGCAGAAGCATGCAGCTAGTTAAGGCCTGACTCAACAAGCTTTCGAAGAGTCCTGGTACTTTGGAAGGTCCAAGGACATCTCCAAACCAACTGGCCATTTTACCTTTGGATGACCGACTGTCTCTATTTCAGCAAGAAACTTTAAATCTCAGTGTTTCTTTCACACTGCTTATTTGCATTTAGACTGTAATTTGAGGGACAGGGAGGGGTGAGCTGGGGTCACTGGGAGGTCTGTGCCACCAAGAGATGTGCCCAATTCATATCTACATTTTTATGTAAGAATGGTGGCTGGTTCTAATGTTACTAACCAAGATGCATGGTCAGGTTTATGGTTCAGTGTGGTGTCTACCTGGCTCATGTGACACCCTGGGTCTGATCCACAGCACAAAGAAATAATAGGGTGATAAATAAAGCTACAAGCAAACCACAATTTTTCTTCCTTTTCTTTTTCTTTGGATGTAGGGTCTCATGTAGCCCAGAGTGGTATTTGAACTATGTACCCGAGCTAGTCATTAACTCCTGATATTCCTGCCACCATTTCCAGAGCGTAGGGTTGGTTATACCAGCTAAAGCCTACTTCTAAGGGTTGTAGATTACTCATGTTTATGTTTATTTAATTCTCTGGGGCCATGCTTCTTCCCTCCCTCCCCTTCTCACCTTCTCCTTTGCAAACACTCTACCCTCAAAGCCATTTTCCATCTCAGCCTGTCATTTCTCAGATTACCTGAATTGCCATATAGGGAAGAAAAACAGCCATTCTGTTTGAAAACACAGACGTCAGGAATACAAACAAGACAAACTGGTTCTTGGTTGCACTGACTGAGGGCTTCATTACAATATTATTCCTGTCTGAGTTTTTGTTAATAACATCTTGTTAGTATATATGCGTTAGTACAGTATTATTGACAAATCTCCTCTTAAAATAATCAAGGGAAAAAAACAGAAATCTGTATATGTAACACTGTACTGCCCACATCAGACAGATTTCCTATGTCTGAAAGCTAGAAATAAACTCACTTCTTGGATATAAAAAGGCCAAGGTCTATATTTGATTAGAGAGCTTCAAAGATAAACACAGTCCCAAAGATGGGATGGTAGACAGATGTTTTAAATTACTTTAAATGAAGTAATTCCAGCTACCAGTAATTACAAATAGTTTAACTACAAAATATCAGATCACATTTACTTTATGTTTAAATTAACCTTTTTTATTTCTTCTTTTTGAGATAATATAATTACATCACTACCCCCTCCCTCCAAACTCCCACACACCCCAGGCACAGAGACAGGCGCCTTTGGATTGAATGAAATCTTATCAACAGGACATTATGCCTATCATTAGGGTTTCCCCAGGGCGGGGTGGGGGGGTGGGGGGGGGTGGGGGTACAGCTATGGTGTAAGGAAGGGCTTAGCATGGGCACCTGGGTTTGATCTCCAGGTCCCCAAGACTAAAGTGACTCTAACTTCCATTCCAAAGCACTTCATTTCACCCTTAAATGACCAAAATGTTTTCTAATTTAGAGTGAACCAGCTAGGAATGGTAGCTCACATCTGTAATCCCAGCACCTGAAAAGTGAAGGCAAGAAGAGGGTCAGGGCATTGGGAGCCAGCCTAAGCTACATAGGGAGTGCAAGGCCAGCTAGGGAAACATAAGATCTGACCTCCACTAAAGAAAGTGTGTGTGTGTGTGTGTGTGTGTGTGTGTGTGTGTGTGTGTGTGTGTGTGTGTGTGTGTGTGTGTGTGTGTGTGTGATGGGGGGGGGGGGCAGGCAGGCAGGCAGGCAGGCAGGCAGGCAGAGACAATGTTCAGTGGTAGATCCTTTGCCTCACCTATGTAAGACCCTGAGTTCAATTCTCTTTTGGGAGAAAACCCAGCATAAAAACTGTTTCCATGGTTAAATCACATACATTAAAGATAATTTAAAGCACACAGAAGATGTGCCAAAGTACTCAAAAACACTACATTTTGTGAGGGACCTGAGCATCTTAGACTGGGTACCCTGTATGAGACCACCAGGTCTCACATGTAGCCTGGCCTGTATTTGAGAACACCAGATCTCACATGTGGCCTGGCCTGTATATGACAATACCAAGTCTCACATGTAGCCTAGCCTGGAACTTGTGGCAATTCTTTTGGCTCTGCTCTTGAAGTGCTTGTATACTGGCATGGGTCATCACACAGCTTCATTTTGAAGTATTTGGTGACTTTTTAAGGTCTTTGTACTATCTAACCCCAAAGTCCCCCTAATGAACAGTGTAGTCACTAAAAACAACCTGCAAGCAGACCACGAAAACTTCTGGTTCCCAGTGCCACCCACCCGGTCCTCTTCTGTTTCCTCTGCTACCTATCACAGTTTAGTGATTAGCAGTAGGGAGGTCTTACAGGCTCACTAACTAATTCTGAATCTGGCTTCTATCACTTTAAAAACCAATTAATATAATACCTCTGAGTCTAAACAGCCTCCCCCCAGCCCCCCCCACCTGTTTTTCAAGATCTAGTTTCTCTGTATCTTTGGAGACTGTCCTGGAACCAGCTCTGTAGACCAGGCTGGCCTCAAACTCACAGAGATCTAATTGTCTCTGTCTCCTGAGTGCTGGGATTAATGGCACATGCCACCACCACCAGGTCAAATTCTCTCATTTTAATACTTAATCCATAAACACAATGTTAGAGGAGAAACACAGATGTCTCAGCAGGTAAAGCCCTTCAAGTTTGACACGAGTTCAACTGCCAGGGCCCACATAGAAGAGGATCAAACCCCAATTCCTTACTCCCACACACAATAAACTAATAAAACGTAACCTTAAAAATATTTAAAGAAAAATCACCGGGCATACTGACATGTCTTTAATCCCAGTTCTTGGGAGACAGAGCAGGATGATTGTCTGAGTTCAAGATCAGCTTGCTCTACAAAGCGAGTTCCAGGACAGCCAGAGCTACAGAGTAACCCTGTCTCCAAAAAACAAACCAAAAGAAAATGGAAAAAAAAAAAAAGAAAAGAAAAAATCTAATATGATAAAACAATGTTCTAAAAGGAATCCCAATCAAGCCAGTTGGATTAGGATGCCTATATTACAAAGGAAGGGCATCTCTGTTACTGACTTTTAAAGTACACCTATAGTTAGAGTGTGAATACTAACTTAGCTCTACAACTTCCATTTGAAATCTGGTGACAAAAAAAAAAGGTGCCAAAGTAATATTACCAGTATAGCATACTTGCATCATTTTCACTGTTCAAATTTTGTAATCTAGGTCAAATACCATATATAAAACACAGATTCTGAGAACACCCAAGTATGCTCTTGATATGGTCCCTCAATGAACACTAAGGGAACTTATTCTTCATCAAGTTACTTCTATAATTAATTAGAATGCCTCAACCCCAAATTCTGCTCCTCTCTTCATTTTCAGCCATCACCTCCTTATAATTTGTTTTCAACTCACCCAAAGCAAGAGTTAGTTAAGTGGAGAAGCTGCCTCACACATTGGCATTGAGGGCAGGAGGTCTCACTTCTAAAAACTCCCCAGTCAAGCCTGCCACCAAGGCTCCTGGCCACTGTCAGAAGCACTTTAGTTAGGCTACTGCTGTTCCTAATATCACAGTCAGTCTTCTGAATAGGGAAGGTGAAGAACCTGCTGTAGTGAAGAAAGCCAGTAGCATATCAAGATTTGCCACTGGTGTTTGCCATCATCAAGGTGCGTCACCAGGCATCTAACAAGACTGTAAAGGGGCAGGGGATCACCAGAAACCCAACCCAGAGGAAGGACATTTTTTACTTGCTCATGAGGCAGCTGTGGCCTTGGGCCCACCTAACAAAAGAGAAAGGTCTGAGTGTATGTGATGAGAGAGGTGAAGAAGCTGCCTTTGCTACTCATTATCCTATAATCAAAAGCCAGAGGTTAAGAGGTTAAGAGTCCTAGCTGCTCTCCCAAGGACCCAGGCTGGGTTCCTAGTGCCCACCATGGCTCATAACCACCTGTAACTCCAGTTCCAAGGCATCTGATGTTCTCTCCTGCCCTCCATGGGCACCAGGTGTACACATGGTGCACCATACATACAAGTAGGGAAAACTAAATTCAAATAAAAAATTAAAAGCAAAATTGAAAAGTCTCATACACATAAGAGGAATTTAAAACAAATAAATGGCTTTAAATGTATGGCACAATTTCCTTTAAAAATCTTTCACATTATCAAGCAGTGCTTGCTACTCCTCCTCATTATTCAAGAAAAACTACAGTCACATAAATTGCCAAATAATTTAGTCTGCAAGCTCAGCCTTCATGAAGAGAATAGAAACTTGTTTTTTTGGTTTTGGTTTGTTTTTTGAGACAGTGGCTATCTTAGAACTCACTATGCTGACCAGGTTGGCCTCAAACTCACAGAGCTCTGTCTGCCTCTGCCTCTGCCGTACTGGGATTAAAGGGATTAAAGAAGCATGCTAGATCTAAGAATAAGAGGGGTGGCTCTGAGGTTCACAACACACCAGGCCTTACAGGTCCAGTCAAGATAACATAAATATCTGTTTTAAAATGAGTTTAAATGTGGTGAGGTGCTACACCAGCACCAGGCAGAGGCAAGGAGATTGCAAGTTTGAGGCTAGTTTGGGAAGACCTCATCTCACAGACAAACAAACAAACAAAACAAACAAACAAACAAAAAGGGGGTTATGAATACCACAGCATGGAGCCCAGCATCCCCAAGGCAGTCATGCAACACAGCTATGCTCTTTTTCTTCCTTAGGACAACTAAAAATAAAACAATGTACTTTTCATCACATTACAAAAGATAAGTGGAGTGGCAACTCAGACCCCAGACAGAAGACAGCAATCAAACACAAACACACATGATGGTACAACCAGAAACCCCACACTTGGGAGGTAGAGGCAGGAAGATCAGGGGTTCCAGGTCAGCCATCACTACTAAACCATCTCAGGAATGTTGGGGATGGGGTTGAGACGTCCTGTAGGGAAAGGTGCTTGTTGCCATGCCATGACCTGACTTTGACCCTTAGGTCTGTCTCCCATGGTGGTAGAAGAAAACAGACTCTCTAAAGTTACTCTCATGTCACTGTGTACCCAAGCATGCACAGCAACCACACAAAAGAAAGAAACTAACAGGCTGTTAAAAACTGAAAGTAGAAACCTCAAACAACTTAGAACCTAATGGAAATCTGAGATTTACAAAAACTCCCTGCCACCTGACCCTTTGAAATATAATGTCCTACAATGGCACGGGTAGGAAGCTTTCTAGTTTCCCTTAAAAGAAAACAAGTATCCAAACGGCATGGCTGTGGTTCTGCAATGGGTGGTACTCACCTGAGGCGGAGTTCATCAGGGTCTGAGGCACTGCTGTGCTGGCAGGCGTAGGGACATTCAGTTGGGAGAGCATGGCCTTCCTGGGGTCCTGCCATGTTGTTGTCTGATCGATGTGACTGAGACAAAGAAAAGTGAAAGTCAGACCATTACTCCCTAAGAATGGCTCCCCTAATTAGCAAAGGAGATCAAATGAGAACATCCTCACCACACTGCCCCAACCCTGGCAGACAGTCTTCACCCTGTAGCACTCACGGACACTGTCACCTCTGAAATGTGTAAGTATGCCATCTGAAAAGGGTCACATATGGAGTCTTAAGTGACAAGAAACCCATTTCCTAGTACACAGTGTCTACACAGTGTCACTTCTAATTCAAAAAGAAAGTGGTGTCTAAACCACCTAGGTGGAAATTGTGACTAAAACTCAGGATTGGCTAAAAATGACAATTTAACAACAGGCTTTTAGGTCTCAAAGCATAGTGTCCTATTAAGACACATACTCTAGCACCAGTCTCTCCTTCCTGTGAAATGTGACCAGCTGCCTCAGGGTCCTGGACAGCAACCACAGCATCCTGCCATAATGCAGCAGTTGTAACCCTTGCACTGAGAACTAAAATACACCCTCCTGCCCCTTCTCTCTCAAATGATGTTTGGCATGCATTTTATCACAACAATGAAAGCAGTAATAAATACACAATTGTTATAACATGGAAGGAGAAGACCACTCATAAACAGCTTAAGTAAAAGCACACGCCTTTAATCCCAGCACTCAGAAGGCAGGGACAGGCGGATCTGTGAGTTCGAGGCCAATCTTGTCTACAAAGCTACACAGAGAAACCCTATCTCAAAAAACCAAAAAGGGGGAAAAAACCCACAAATAATATCACAAGTCTTCCTTTTTGTCTAACACAAAAAGAAGGCTACAACTAACATAAGAAAAACCATATACAGGCCAGGCATTGGTGGCGCACACCTTTAATCCCATACTCTGGAGGCAGAGGCAGGCAGATCTCTGTGAGTTTGAGGCCAGCCTGGTCTCCAGAGTGAGTGCCAGGATAGGCTCCAAAGCTACACAGAGAAATCCTGTCTCGAAAAACCAAAAAAACAAAACAAACAAACAAAAACAAACAAACAAAAAAAACCCAAACCTATACACAGTAAGTAGAATAAGTATATATACAGGCAACAAGTTCATCAACAATGTCTCATCCATTTGCATTTGACAATTTCACATAAAATACTTCATTATCCTACCTTGGTGAATCCAAAGTCTTGTACCTAATTTATTTTCTATTCGAATTTGCATTATCAAATCATCTTTTAAAATACTTTACATTTCTTCAGTGAGTTTCTTTAAGTCTGGTAAACAAGTAAAACTATAAAAGGCTAGAGACTGTAGCTAGAAAAGACAGTAAGTGCTTCTATCTGTGGGGACACAGAAGAGTTCAAACTCAGAAAAGGCATGGCAGCTGTCATTAACATGTAACAGTGTTAATTCAGGTAAAAATGTGCAAGTTCTCTTTGGCCAGTTCTCCATGGCTGTCGCCACTGTGGAGGCGGTAGTCCTGAGGGTCAAGGCCATGTAGCCTAAACTTGGTTCAAATTTTATTCCCTAAGCCTCATATAGAGGGTGACTGAGTTCTCATCAGACTCGGGCTTACTCTAACTTCCCAGCCCTGTACATAAACCGTCTATCCTCATACAAGTCACTAAATCTTTACCAAACTATCAGATACACTTTTCCCCTTAAAAAAAAAAGAAAGTTTTTTTTTTCTATACTTTGTTATGTGTTATAGGCACTCTACATCTGAGCTGTTCCTGTAAACTTCCCACAAACATATTGAGTTTCTCCCCCAAATCTTAGGAGAAGCTCCTCACTGCTGAACTCTGGTGCTCTGACTTCAGGCGGTACCAAAGATCTTGTTTTTTCCCAGCAACTTAAGACAGTGACAAGAGCAGCTTTCTTCCCCTGCCCGAGAAGGCTTGCACTTCACATGATCCATCTCTATAAGAGCATGTCTGGCTGGATTTTATTTAATTTAAACTCACTTATTGAGGTCACCGTTCAGCAACTGCTCTACAAAGTACCTAGTTCCCACTAAATTTAAAGACCAAGATGCTTTCTTTATAGAAAAGCCAGGCCTGTGTGTGTAAAACCCCAGCTTCAGGGACAGGGAGATGACAAACTAGCATGAGGATCTGACCTCTGTACTTAAGGGAGGGGATAGGTGGACCCTTGGAGCTCACTGGTTAGCCAGTACAGCCAACTGAAGACAAAGGCTCAAGGAGAGACCCTGAATCAAGATGAGAAGCAATGGAAAAGTCACTCAACGTCAACTCTGGCTCCATACTTGTAAGACTACACATGTGAGCATACACATGAACATACATTCACAAATACACCACACAAACCCACCCCCACCCCCACCCCCAAACAGCACAGCCAAAGACAACCTGGATTCTGTCATATAGGTTGATGGGGATGTCCTTCTATATATACGTTTCTCTTATTGGTTGATGAACAAAACACTGATTGGCAAATAGCCACGCAGTAAGCATATGTGGAGCTAGAAGAGAATTCTGCAGAGAGGGCTCAAGAGACACCATGTAGCCGCTGAAGGACTTACATGCTGGAGTCTTCTCTGGTAAGATAAGGCCACGTAGAAATACATAGATTAATAGGTATAGGTTAATAAAGAGCTAGACAGTATAAGCCTGGGCTATCAGCCAAATAGTTTATAAATAAGTCTCTGTGTTTATTTGGGGCAAAATGGTTTGGGACAAGGAGGGAAAGAAACTCCAATTACGATAGGTGTCTTAGCAACCTGCTTCATCTTCAGAAAGGGGGAGAGGGGAATGGTTTGTTTACTTCTCAGGGTTTTGAGAATAAATTTATACTTTAACAACCAGAACTGTGGCTCCTAGAAAAGGCTCTAGAATCCAGCATGGTAGCACACACCTTTAATCCCAGAACACAGACAGAGACAGGCAATCTCCGTGAGTTCAAGCCTAGCACAGTCTACTTAGTATCAGGTCAGCCAGAACTACACAGTAAGATCCTGTCTCAGAAAAAAAAAAAAAAAAAAAAAAAATACAACAACAACAAAAAACCATTTCCCACTCCAATCCAACTCCCCACGAATAAAATTTTTTTTTTAAAAAAGACTTCAATATTTCCCCCAACTCCATTCTTTTGCTGATCCAATACTTAAGACAGCAAAAAATTTCAAAGGCAGATGGGTGAGGAGACAATAAAGGGTAAGGCCGGCTGGTCTGTGGCATATGCCTGTAATTCCAGAGCTTGGGAGAGGCAGCCTCATCTATAGAGCTAGTTCTAGGACAGCCAAGGCTACACAAAGAAACCCTGTCTTGAAAAAACAAACCAACAAAAAAGAAGGTAGGAGGGGACGGAAAGTCAGTAAAGTGCAGACTGCTCTTCCAGAGGACCAGGGTTCAATTCCCAGCACCCACATTAGGCAGGCTGGCTCATAACTTTAACTCAGCTCCCCGGAATCCTGGTTTTTGGCCTCTGTGGACACGTGCACACATACATCCCCACTCACATTTAAAGACAAAATATTTTGCTAAAGAAAGGAGAATAAGGTAGTTGCAGAGGGAGAGGGTCTGAGGGCTTGAGATAGTGGCCATCTCATCATCACCTGGTAGGTGAAGTGGTGACAGAGAGACACAGTAAACATGTTCTAGACCATTAATTAACGTATGCCAAGCTTAGAATTAAGAATGAACTAGAAAACAAAGCAAACAAATACAGACACACTGTCTCCTCAAAGAGCACCAAAATAATCTGAGAATAAGAGTCCAAAGCACTAACTGTGCTGGACTTTTTTGCTAAAAGCCTAAGATGGCTGTAGAAGTTTGAATGTAATAGGCCCCCATAATCTCATAGGGAGTGGCACTATCAGAAGGCATGGCTTTGTAGGAGAGGGTGTGGCCTTGTTGGAGGAAGTGTGTCACTGTGGGGGCAGGCTTTGAGGTTTCCTAAGTTCAGGATATCCCCCAGTGTCTCAGTTGACTTCCTGCTGCCAGCCTATCAAGATGTAAGGACTCTCAGCTCCAGCACCACATCTGCCTCTATGTTCCCTGTCATGATGATAATGGACTGAACCTCTGAAACTGTAATCGAGCCACCCCCATTAAACGTTTTCTTTATAGCATTGTCATGGTAACTGTGTCTCTTCGCAGCAATAAATACCCTAAGACAATGGTCAACCCCCAGTAGTGAGAGATCACTGACTCAGGTCTGACAAATGGGGAGGGAACCTGCATAAGACTCCCTTAATATAGGTGACAATGGTGTGACTGGGACAATATATGAGGCCACTGGCAGTGGGTCCAAGATCTAACACACAAACTGCCCGTTCTGTATGGAGAGACACCTTACCCACCTAGTCACAGGGGTGTGGGGGTGGAGAGGTGCCTTGGTCCTGCCTCAACTAGACAATGGGACAGACTTAGTAGACTTCCTAGAGGAGGCCTTACCCTCTCTAAAGAGCAGATGGGAGGTGAAGGTGAGGTGGAGGGAGCAGGAGGAGAGGAGGGAACTAGGATTGGACTGTAGTAGTAGTAGTAGTAGTAGTAGTAGTAGTAGTAATAATAATAATAATAATACAATGGTCAACTCAAAAACCAAGGCAAACAATGAGCAAACCATGAACCAAAGCCTAGTGAGATGGCTCAGGGGGAAAATACACTTTCCACAAGGCCAGACGATCCAAATTCAATCCCTACAAGACATGTAAAGGTGGAAGGAGAGAACTGAATGTGCCTTCTATACATGCATGCACACGCACACACACCGTGACAGACAATAAAGTAAATAAAAAGTTCTTGGTTATGCATTTAATTTTCAAATACTGAATCAAGGTTTGGGCATAGAGGCCCACACCTTTAATCCTAGCACTTGGGAGGCAGAGGCAGGCAGATTTCTAGTTCGAGGCCAGTCTACACAGTGAGTTCTAGGATGCTAGAGCTGTATATGTATCATTTTATCTTTACTGGGGGGAAAAATAATTTTAATAGTCTAAAGTCCCCTAATCTAGCCACATAACCAGACAGCCAAGTTCATTGTGGAGTGAACAGACCACTCCACAGACAGTGTGAGATACTTCCCCTCCTCCTGTAGCAACAGTCTTGAAAGTGGCTTCCAGTTAAACACTGTGTTTCTATTTCTAAATGTTTCTATTCAGAAAGTTTATAGATTACACTGCTACATTCTTCTATTCCATGCACCTAGGATGCAGAATCTGAGTGGAGACAGCTGCCTCTTTGGTAGTTGTGCAGGATAAAATGAAATACCAAGTAGCTGAAAAAGTAGGTTTTACAGGTTTTTTAGTTTGAGAAGACATTTTCAAAAGTAGATTCTAAAAAGGGGCTTAGACATATAATATCATTTGGTTTCGTTTATAACAGCATCAATTACTGGTGCTAGTCCTAGACTGCAACCAAGATGACATTATTTTGGACCAGCAGGATGGCTCAAGCAGGTGATACCTTGTTTGATCCCTGGAACCCACTTACCTAACAAGTGGGAAATAAATGTCTTCTGGCATCCACATGCACACCATGGCATGCACAACCAAAATGCATGCATGTACACAGGCACACACACTGACTTTTAAATTGGAAAGTGAGAAAATTTGCACTTAAATATAAGGCCAGTGAAGTGTCTAATGAAAAATCAAGTGACAGACCTGATTCTAATATTAAGAAAAGCTGATTTAGCTGAGCATGATTTTAATCCCAGCACTTAGGAGGCAGAGGCAGGTGGATCTCTGAGTTCGAGGCCGGCCAGGACTACAAAGAGAAACCCTGTCTCAACCAAAAGGAAAAAAAAAAAAAAAAGTGATTTAGAGGCTGTTGTTAATACTACCATCAATCCCAGGACCCAGAAGGAAGCAAGTTCCAAGCCAGTCAGGATATACAGGAAGATTCTTACTTTAGGAAAACAGCATGGGTTTTTTATGTTGGGTGTGAGGACTGTTTGAATTTTGAGTGTTGGCTGTTGCTACTGGCAGAAGACTCTGGTGGCAGTGCTAGGAAGGCAGCTGGGCCAGATTTCCTGCCCCTTATCAAATCCATGCTTGTTGTGAAAGTGTTATTTATAGTCACATGCTGGAGGCTATTCTCAAACCAGGAAAACCAGTGTGCTTGACTCCAGGACAATGACACACTGCTCTATCTAACTTTCTACAGCTCTAGTTCTAAGACCACAGTCATTCCTTCTTATAGATCCATCGCCTATCTTTGAGAAGTCTAAGAGGCTCAGAGAGAAACATGTGGCATAATTCTCTGCTAAACAACTAAGAGACCTTCCCCCAGGAGCTACTCCGAGGAGGGAGCTATACTGAGGAACAGCAAGGCTCAGGTCGGGTATAAGGTCATCTTCAGCCAAATGGTTTCCCTCCAAAGTTACATTCAACACGTTTGTCACAATGTCGTAGCAATGGACACTGCTCCCAAATTCACAGCTTGTATTTTTCTTTTATGATACAGAAAATGGCAGATGTCAGGATACATGGGCTGAGAACAAAAGCTGAATTTGAGATTCGTGAGTCCCCAAGATCTTGTAGCCCTTCCCTAACTGTCACTGCCAGGAAAAAGAATTAAACAAGAATCACAACGGCAGCCCCAAGAAATCTAAAATCTCAGGACGTCTACCATTTGTAACACTCAAAGTGGAAGCTCCCTATAACTTGAAGAATTGCTGGGGGGTGGAGAGTACAGATTGCTTAGTAGAGTAGGTAGGTCTAGCACTACTGAAGACTCCAGGCTCAGTCCCAGCACAAAAAGAAAAAAAAAAAAAAAAAAAAAAGTGGGGGGGAAGAGTCAGTCAGAGTTGGAGGAGTCAGGTGTAACATCTCCGGAAACCCCAGCACTAAAGATGTTGAGGCAGGAGGATTGTGACGAATTCAAAGTCAGCCTGGGCTCCAAAGTGAGATCCTGTTTCAAAAGCTGAAGGGAAGAAGGTTGGCTGACCTCTAGCTATTGTAAACAGTCTCCTAAATCATCTGCTAGACATGCTGTTTTACCTGAAAATGTCAGATTAGGATCTCACTGCTCACAGCTTTACTGTAGTGGTCACACCGATAGTCCGGAGCAAATGGCATTTAAATGCACAGCATCAAGTCAGGAAAAATAACTTTGTTGACTCAGACTTCATCCTAGATTCAGGACCTGGGAAAAGACAGGCTTAGGCACTCCATCCACTCTGATCAGCTCTCTGTGGCCACCTCAGACCTGATCAGTGCAAATAAAGGGCCTTTGGGTGTTTTGGCTTCCAAATCTAGTTCAAGGAAAACCATCTTACTAAAGGCCTAAAGCTGAATCCAACACATATTTACAGCTACACTGACATTTCAATTGCCAACACACAACATGGCTGTAGCCATCCAAACTGCTATGATAGACCAAGTTTTATTACTCTTTGAACATTCCCCAAAAGGCAGACTACATACTAAACAAGTGGGAAAACAGCAAGTCACATGAACTATGGCTGACAACACCAGCCCCCACTAAACACAATAAAACTCTTTAAATAGTATTTTCTTTAAAATTATTTTACGTATATGAATGTCTGCATGCACGCCTGATGTGTAAGAGAGTATGTGTAGACCTAAAAAGGGAATCAGGTTGCTGGAACTAGATTACAGACATTTGTGAGTCACCATGTGGGTGCTAGGAACCAAACCCAGTTCCTCTGCAAGAACAGCAAGTGCTCGTAACTTTCAAGCCTATCTTGTCAGCACCCACATATAATATTTTCTTATAACATAAAAATGTCATCTTCTAAAAAGATTCTCATCAACGTCAATAAGGCAACCTGGGGGAGAGGTGATTCCAAACTTAAATTAATTTTATTCATGCTACATTTTGGGGGAGAAAAGATATGATGCAGGCCTGGCACAGTACCTGTGACCCAGGCACCTAGGAGATTAAGGCAGACTATCACAAGCTCGAGACCAGTTTGGTCTGTACAGTGAGTTCTATACCAGCCTGGACTACAGCATAAGACCCTGTCTCAGAAACAAAAGATCTACTGCATACCAAATGAAGAGACATGACTTGATACAGACAGACACTAACAAAGTCATACTTAGTCTTAAGAAGTGTGTGAACTGTTTCATTTTGCTATTTCATTATTATCCATAACTTTGTTATGGATAACAAATAAATTTTGGTAACTTTAAAATCTGGTAAAGCCTTCTAATCCAACAGTATAGACAATGGATGATTTGGGAGAGAAGTTGCCTCATGCCAGGCAGGTCCAGCAGATTCCTTTTCCTGGTGCCTCATTCGGCAAAAACAGAACACATCAAACAGGAATGATAGCATACGTACAAAGATGGCTTCCTGGCTGAAGCAAACAGTCTATGTATCTGTGCTTGCATTCACATGTTATGTGTGCACATGTATGGATGGGAGTGAACACTAGAGACTGACATCTAGCATCTTCATTAGTCACCCTCCACTTTAGTTTTCGAGACAAACTCTCACTGAGCCTGTAGTTTGCTCATTTTGCTAGTTAGGCTGTTAGGCGGAAGCCAGAGATCCTCCTGTCTCTGCCTCCCAGTGCTGGCTGGGATTACAGACTTGGTTTTATTGCTTGGATGGCAAGTGCTTCACTGAGTGAGTTACAGTTCCTGCTTCTCCATTTTAAAAAGTACATAAAATGGTGTCTGATGTCAACAGTGCTCTGATTGGGCTCACACTGACAAGCCTTGAATTGTGTTTATTACATTGTTTCTTAAGAAAATAAATGTTAGACTTTCATCCAAGTTAAGCAAGCTAAGCAAACAGAATTTTAGTAAACCTTCAACACTAAAAATACAGATTAAACATCTCCCTTTTGTCTTGATAAGTTTTACACATTCATTAAATTAGAAAAAGATTACTTCGTAGTTGACCAAAACCAGAATATTTATTTGTTCAGGTGGAATACCAGGACTATACTCAGTTTCAAACGAACCCTGCCACAAGTGACATTAGACCTTTCTCTGAGCCTTCATGTTAAGGACTGAAATCCCATCACATTCTGAAATACATTAGCACTTCTTTGCAGGGGGAAAAGATGATCTATGGTGTAACTGGGTGCTAGGACATAACCAATAGACTTTCAATCTCTTCCATTTATTTTCATGCTTGTTTTTCAAGACAGGGTTTCTTGGTAGCCCTGGGTATCCAGCATCAAACTCAGAGATCCGCCTGCCTCTGCCTCCTGGGTGCTGGGATCAAAGGCATGTGCCACCGCTGCCCGACTAATTTTCTTTTTTAATCTTGTATCAAGTGGCTGGAGAGATGGCTCAGTGGTTAAAAGTCCTTGCTGGCCTTGCAGAGGACTGGAATTGAGTTTCTAGCACCCCTATCAAAGGGCTCACAATCACTATAACTCCAGCTCTGGGATCTGACACTCTGCTGGCCTCTAAAGTCACCCACACACATATAGCATACACTTACAACAGATATATATCTCTATCTATATATGTATATATAGATATATAGACATACAGCTATATATAATAAACTACAAAAATAAACTGAAGTCATTGGTTAGGTAGGGAAAACAAAACTGAACAGAACATATATATACTACTTCACTTATCTTTTGTTTCATTTTCCACAGTATCAGTTGCCCGAAGCCAACCAGTGTGAGCATGTCCCAGTGAGCTTCCTTTCAACCAGGCCAACGTAGTAATTTCCAACACCCAAGGGATGACTGATTATCCACCGAACCATGTCTTCCATGACTTCTGTTTTTAACTTTATGTGGTGGTTTACAGCTTTTGTTGTTTGAAGAGGGACTGAGATACTAAAATGAATTTCTTTTCTCTTTCCTTACTATTTCATAGTAAGATAGTATTCCATTCTATCTTAAGAAAACTATTTTTTTCTTTCCTTACTCAGGTATAATCTAAACCTTAGAGTCCTTAATTTGGTAACTAAACTGAATTAAGAATTACTGATACAAGGCCAGATCATACAGTACAGTGCAGTTAGAATCCAACCATCTGACCCTTCCATCTTAACTCCACACAGGTCCTGACTCATAGAGCTTCCCTCAGCTAACACCCAGCCTGGCTTCTCCAAGAATCTGGTCTACATTGGCCAAAGTGAAATGTGCACAGGCACTGCTGTCTTACCCCTGCCTACAGCTGCAGCATTACTGCGGTCAACCAGGAGCTGAAAAACAACTCACACAGACACTGCACCAGGGTGTTAGTCATCTGTCAGTCATGTGAAAGGCGATGCCATCTGAACTTGACAGTATAGTGGGACATCCCTCACAGGTGCACAAAGAAGCCTCCCCAGTTGAAGACTTCTCAATGCTTGGTACCGACTGGTAAATCTTGTTTCCCATCTGATTTCTGGCATTATGGAGGAAGCACCCAGCAATTAATTACACCAATGCCTCTTCCCCTTTACTCCTGGAAGCAGAGTTGTGCTCAATGACATCATCTGGCCTCAGGTAAGTGGATCCTGGTGCACTTCTTGCTGGCTGGCTGTTCTGAATCTTGCAGGCTACCACCCCTTGCTGTGGATGGCAAAAATGAGGCTCGTGGTAGCTGCTTACCACATGACACCAGCAAGCAGGACATAGAAAAAAATGAGGTCCCCAATCTCTTGCCCATCAGCTGTGTGGTGACATGTTAAAATGGAGAGCTGCAAGAGCAAGGCATATAGACTGTGGATCACACCCAAAGAAGCTATCATTCCATTTAATCTAGCCTATTCTAATACAAAACTTTAAAAAAAGTTCCATGAGTGTTCAGATGGTATCAGTACTCCATAAAGACTCCGAATCTTTCTCAACTCCTCATATACCACGCAGAAGATGGGAGCTCACACCCATTCACAATGGGTCTGGCTTAGTAGCAGAGCAACCCTGAGTTTCATCCCCAGCACAGGAAAAGAAAGTCCTCACACCCATGAGTGTCTTCCATGAAAGAACATAGAAACTACATGTCTTCACGGACCCGAATCAAGTGCTAACTTTGTGCAAGTGGAATGCAAACACTGCTAAGTAGAAGGTTTCAAAGTCCCTCAAAACAAAACTAAACATAAAACCAGAACATGATTCAGCACACCAAAAAGCGTATCTAAAAGTAGGGTTGGCTCTCGTGTAGTCTCGTGTATTAACAGCAGGGACTCAGGCTCTCCTGCATTCAAGTTAAAGTGGCACTATTCACAGCAGGCCACGGGGAGACAACAGCAAAATGTGGCATGTGACAAACAATGGAGAGCAGCCAGGAAAAAGGAATGCCGGCCAATGAGACGGTATCAGGGCAAAGGCACTGCTGTCAAGTTTAACAGCCCAAGTTCGAGTTGATGGACCCTCTTGGTGGAATGAGAGAGCCGACACCTAAAAAACTGTCCTCTGACCTCCATACACGGGAACACAACACAAGACTGTGTGTAAAGTAAGCTTCATCTAGACCAGCAAGGTCTCACATTTAAACCAGGCTAACCTTAAACATGAAGCAATCCTTCTGCCTCAGTGCCACTTGTGCACAAGTGTGTGCGCACACACACACACCCCTAAATAAAGGTTTCAAAACTAAGTAAAAACCACAACGTAACACACACATGGAGGTAAGCAATATATAGACAACCAGTATGAGACTAAGAAAAGGTCACATTTGGTAACCAGGCTGTAGTGGTACACACACACACGCCTTTAACCCAGCACTTGGGAGGCAGAGGCAGGTGGATCAATGAGTTCATGGCCAGCCTGATGTACAGAGTGAGTTACAGGACAGGCAGGGCTGTTACACAGAGAAACCTGTGTGTGTGTGTGTGGATCCCATTCAGATCTGTTCTACTTATGAGCTGCTAGTGGGAGACAAATGTGACCTTTTACTGGAGAGCTGTTGGGTAATATCCAAAGTCTGTAATTCAAATAGCCCTAAAATACACAGCCAAGTGTTATCCATGAGCCACAAGATAAGGAATTATTTATTTGTTCTTTTCACCTCCCTGTATTTTCCAGTCCCTACCCCCACATTAAACCTTAGTTACTTGAACAATATGAAACAACACACAGAAAATAAGATACTTGAGACACCCGTGTGATGCCCAGAGAACAGAAAATACCATATTCAAAAAACATTCAAGAGGGATGGGATACAAAATCCCAATAACTGGGGAGGTTGAAGCAGAAGGACTGCTTCAGGCTAAAGGCTAACCTAGTTTAACTGTAAGACCCTGTCTCCAAAAGGAATAAAGAAAAGCTGAAGGAGAGAACCAGTTCCCAAAACTATCTTCTGACTGCCTTGAACACGTATGTTCACACACACTCATTCCCTCCCTCTCCACCCCTTTCAAGTTTAAAAGCAAAAGCAAGCAACCAAACAAAAGACCCCAGGCCTAGTGTGGTAGCACACACTTAGCAGTCCCAACTCTTGGGAGATAGAGGTAGAGGATCAGGAGTTCATACAGCCATCCCTGGCAAGATATATGTCTCTCACACCCAAAGAACATGTCCCCCACATTCCAGAAGCACCCAACACCCCCAGAAGCTAGTATGGGATAAATCAGTCCCTGTTTAAAAAGAAAGCAAATCAAACAAACTCAGAGCACATAACTCAATTATGACTAATGTTATATGGCTACCCCCAAACTTTAAACAAATACTAGGTATTATCAACACTCATAGCATCTTTAATCTGCCACTGGGTGTTTTGTTTCCTTGATTTGGGATTTTTGAAACAGGATCTAACTATGCAGATTTCCTTCTGTCTCTTACATAAAGGGCTGTAACAGATGTACTTACCTCAGCTTTCAAACCAACACTCCTGGTTCTTCAAAAGCCTCCCCCCCCCCCCCAAAATGCTTGCAGGCAAATCAAGACACTCTTACAGGCAAGAGCAAAGTTTAACCTCTTCAAGTGAACCCAGAGCCCAGACTTCACCAAGGTCAGCACACTGCTCTCCATTTTAAAGACTAAAAGCATTCAAAATTTGCTGGGCGGTGGTGGCACGTGCCTTTAGTCTCAAGTGAATCTTTGAACTGGAAGCCAGCCTGGTCTACAGACAGCCAGGGCTACATAAGAAAACACTACCTCAGAATAGATAGATAGATAGATAGATAGATAGACAGACAGACAGACAGACAGACAGACAGACAGACAGACAGACCGACCGACTGACCGACCGTCCAAAAACAAAGAGAAAGCCATCCAAAAGTCTGAAGTTTCAAGCCAGAGCAAATCATGCTAACTACTCTAAAATATCAAGGATAGCATGAAGTTAATGAGACAAAATAGTTTAAAGTAAATATTTATAAATATGTGTATGAGATGATGGTAGGGCGGGTCCTCTTTTAAAAGACATTTTTCACTCTGTAGTGCTAAACTGATCAATCTCATGGCAATCCTCCTTCCTCAACTTCCTAAGTGCCAAGATTACAGTCATGAGCCACTAACTTGGCAAGATTGAAATTTGGGGTGAAAGCTCTTCAGTATTATCAAGTTTCAATAAAGAACCAACAGACGGACAGATGGACATTTTAAGGCCAATTCAATGATATCATAAAAGAATAGAAAAATAAAAACACCAGGAAGGACCTCCTTGTTTGGAAGCTGTTCTTAGGAAGCAAAGGTCCAAGGTTAGGTGGTGAATCTGAACTTCTTGCTCACTTCCTGTAGAAATCCATATTGACCACAGCAAGCGAAGTTTAATATTTCAAAACTAGAAGAGACCTTTGAAAGATCACTTACCAAATCTTACACAGGAAGTTACTTTGTGTTCTTTTATAGTATCAAAATAGCCACTGGGATCTGTGTGCAAACATGGCATGTGCCTGGAGGGGTGTTCTATTTTACCATGGAACCACTGTGATGAGACTAAAGAGGAAATTCAGCAAATGAAGAGCTTCCACTAATCAAGTATAAAATATATTTTAGTCGTATATACTATGGCTCCCGGCAGGCATCGGGGTTCCAGACTATTGACTCTAAACCCTGTACACATCAAGGTTCACTATTAACAACAGCCAATTACAGAGCCCCAGCTTTCTGTGGCTCTGTCAGCCAGAGAGTGAGGAGAGTGAAGCCCTCACCAGACTAGGCATATCAGCTATGCCTTTCTATTTGGTTTGTGTCTTCTTGGTATTTAAGACATGCCCTTCATGCCCAGCAAGGTTACCTCAGCAAATCACAAGTAAGAAATATCCTAATTTCAGAGATAAAATATCAAAGTTATACAATTAGAGCTGAAGAAATGCAATAGGAATAAAGCCCAGTGGCCAATGTGACACACCAGCCTTCACAGCTCTTAGTGCTGCTATCACAGGGCAAGCCATAAGGTAAAGACCACTCTGCCCACACAGTAACTTCCAGGCTAGCCTAGACTACATAGCAAGACCCCACTACCACCCAAGAACTTACAAATTCCTTAGTCTGGGAGATGGGGATGATCACAGTGAAAATGCACTGCATGAAGTTCTCAAAGAATCAAAGTACTATATATTAAATGCCTTGTAGGTGACCTAAAGTTATGGGTCTTACCCATCAGTTGCTTAAGCTTCAATTTCCTTCTCAGTTTGTGTTTCTTAAGGCTCAAGTTTCTGAGTAGGAGAGGCTGAGATGGTATGTTTATTATGTATTGTTTCACAAACCAACAGACACATTTCCCGTTTTCAGAACTCATGTGGATAAGGGACACAGACATCAGTGGCATCTCTAATGTGTTGGAGAACCCCACTGAGCCTCTTTCTCCCTCGCTCACCAGTCACCCATTCAGAACACAGCAAGGGCAACATAGTGTATCTCAGGCACTGACCAACTGCTGCGGAATGCACTGAGCTCTAACCACTGCAGAGAACGGCTATTCTTAGGAAGCAGCAGGGGTTGGTTCAGTCAGCAACACTGCTGGCCTCTGGACCAGAGGTCACAGTCTCACATTTCAGATATGAACTCCAAGAGGGTTTAACACTCCCATTACTACCACATACCCTGTAGGTCTTCAAATCTAAAGCATAATGAAGGAATAAAATGGCTAAATTGGGTGTGGTGTTTCACACCTAGAGTCACAGCTTTCAGGAGACTTGAGGCAGGAGAATCATGTGGGTTTGAAAGCAGCCTGGGCTACAGAGAAAAATTCTGCCCCCCCCCAAGAAAAGAAAAAAATCGAACACACTAATTTTCCTTTTAAACAAAAGCCCATGCTTAGGAACAGTTAAAGAGAGAGGCTGTATATGTGGCTTGGCCAAAGGTAAGATAAATGAATTATATTTCTTAACTATACTGACACATGTTTTTAAACACAGACCTATTCTAAAAAGGTCCGGTTAATACCAGCCCTATTCAAAGTAAGCTTCTGGTCTCTAAATATTTCTATTAAATAATTTTACTTTAAGCCAGGGTGGTGAACTAAAAATACAGGCAACATTTTTGCAGAAATGAGAGCGCCTATCAAGTGATTTCAAGTAGACAGTCCACAAGCACACGACTCAGACAGGGAGGCACCAGGCGATTAGCAACCCTTTACAAAAATAGATAAATAACGCTGCAATGCACAAGCTGTCATCCAGAAGGCTAGGCTGTATTCCTGAAAGGACAAGCATATTCAGTGCTTGAAGAGGCACTTTTAACAACCACACACTGGGAGGCTGCTTTTAAAATAATTTCATACACACAAAAGTCAGACAGCAAGTTTCCTTAAGCAGAACTTTTCTCTACTTATTATTGATTCCTTTACTAGTAACATGGAAGACACTCCACAGCAACACCATGATGAAACTTGAGCTAATCCTATACACAGATTGAGAAAGACTTGCAGGATTTCTATTATGTGCAGCTAAAAATGTTATGTTCAAAACATAATGGAATTCTTTATTGCAATGGGTTAAACAGTGTTGTTTGACTCTTGTTTAGAAGTGACCTGGTCATCACACTCACCAATGGCAGATGCCTCTACAATCACCTCAACCCCACATGTGTTTAAACGTCTTCCCAGGTCTTCATGAGCAAGGCTACCTTATCTGAACCAGGAAAGGTGAAAGAAGCCATTCCTTTTGGTATCAGCCCCAGAGGCTGGACATTCCAACCAGGACAGTTCTATTGAGGGAGCTAAGGAGATGGCTTGGTCGGTTAAATGCCTGCAGAATCAAAAGCATGAGTTCAGATCTCCAGCACTCAGATGTGGTGGGCACAATAACTCCAGTGCTGGGGTTGCATAGATACAAATCCCCAGAGCTCCCAGGCCAGGTATCGAGTCCCAGGTTGAGTGAGACACTACCTAAAAACTAAGGTAGACAGCACTGGACGGACGGCTGAAGGGTTAAGAGTGTACTGCTTTTGCAGACGACTCAAGTACGGCTGCTCACTACTGCCTAACCCCAGCTTCAGAGGACATCTGTATTCCCGTGTACAAACTCCACACAGACACAGGAAGTCATAATAAATGCCTGTTGCCAGACAAGATGGCACAAGCCTTTAATTCCAGCACTCAGGAAGCAGAAGCAGGCGGCTCTTTAGGAGTTCAAGTCTAGCCTGGTCCAGAGAGACCCTTTCTCAGAAAGAACCAAGAACTGTGAATTCACTTCTTCCGGCAATGATATGAAAGCGCAGCAACACAAGCAAGCCTAAAGGAACCCTCACCGCTTTCTAACCAGGTCTAGGGATGGTAGAATGGTGGCCCAGAGATCACGAGTCCAGTGGCAGGGCAAGGATCACACCACTGCTCTTCAGACAAAGGATGATAACTAAGTAACTTCTTCTTTAGTAACTCAGTTAGCCCTTAAAAGCTAAGTAATAAAGGACATTTACACAGTCCCTTAGAGATTACACAGTACTCTCATGCTGTATAAAATAATGAAGGAAATGTTTACCTAACGGAGCAGTTGAAGCCCAGAGCAAGAAAAAGAGATGTGAGGAAGAGCTGTCTATATCCAGCCGAGGCTTCTAAACTGTCAAATGAGGTTCTACCTCCCCTGTTTGATGACGGGAGAGTGGGTAACAAGGACTTGCTGAACTCCGTACTTCCATTCACTCCACCACTACCTGACAAGGGAATGCACTTATCAGAGTGACTAGGGACCTTTGAGCCAGCAGCTAAAGGACATGCTAGACGTCTTGGCTTAGTTAATTTAGCAAGTATTTATGGTCACAGATTGTGAATGAGACCTATAGGAGATACAGAGGAGTTCTATCTACCCTACTCTGTAAGAAGATTGTTATAGGGCAATCCACAGACTGTTTGTCCTTCCCAAATGGACACAGACCCAGATAGGTGAAGAGGTAAAACAGATGCCTTTACACATGTGGTGAAGATGAAGCTCAACAACAGGATACCACACGCAGCACACTCACTCACAGGCTTACAGATTCAAAGAGGTCGGCATCCAGCTAGTGAAATACCTTATAAACCATGTGTGTTAAATAAGAATAATAATATCAAAATCTCCCCATACATTTGAGTCAACACGGCATCATCATCATAGCCTATAATGTGTTCAAATAGTTCTAAGTTGTATTTAACAATCAAAAGGCCCAAAATTAAAATAACGGCAAAGAACACATTTGAAAAGCTGGACAGTGTGTGTGACTGTGCCATGCTGACACAATGGACAGCTCTTCTTTCAGAAGGCAATGAAGCCCTTCAGGGCTATGACGGCCTGAGAGAGAACACAGATGAGAAAGAAACAGCCAGTTTAACTCGAAAGCTTTATTTCTTTTCTTTTTTTTTTTTTTAATAGTGTGATGAACAAGTAGCTGATATGGAATTATTTTGCTAAATGGGACAAATTTCCTAATTCATGTTTTTAGACTAGCACAATAGCATTTTCTTATTTAAAAGATGGGCACAGGCCCCCGTCCACCTCCTGGCAACTTCCACAACTCTGGCCATAAAACAACATTTTCATACCTCTGTGTGAGACAAGTGTTTCTGGAAGACTTGCAGTCTCATCAGAACTACACTCCAGAAAGAGGCTGTCTGTCTGGTCAGTTCACGGTTTTCCTCCATTAATGCCAGTTCTATCACAGTAAGAAATGCTCACAATAAAAATCCCTCCTGTTGCCATTACTGAGTTCGCTGCTTTAGGGCAGATATATTTATGCACTTACAAGTACACTTTATTTTAGTCAGGCATTTTGTACACCCATTCAATCACAGCACTAAGGAAAGGAGGCTATCATTGGATGTTTTTTTGTTTTTGTTTTTTTTTTTTAAACTCTTTGGGGGCCACCACCAGCTCCCAAATAAATGCTCAGAGACTTATGAATGCCCAGCCTTAGCTAGGCTTGTTTCTAGCCAGCTTTTCTAGCTTAAATTATCCTGTTTCTATTTAACTACATTTTTGCCTCTGGCCTTCTTACCTTTCTTTATTCTGTGTCTTTTTTTCCTTCTTACTCTGTGGCTGGCTGTGTGACTGGCCCCTGGCCCCTGGCATCGTCCTCTCTTTTCTCCTCACTCTCTAGATTTCTCCTATTTATTCTCTCTGCCCCCTAGCTCTGCCCATTTCTCTCTTGCCTTGCTATCGCTGTTCAGCTCTTTATTAGACCAATCAGGTATTTTAGACAGGCAAAGTAATAGCTTCACAGAGTTAAACAAATGCAACATAAAAGAACACATCTTTGCATCATTAAACAAATATTTCACAGCCTAAACGAATGTAATACATCTTAAACTAATATTCCACAGCAGAGGCTGAAACACTTGGACCTCTCTCTGAGTCTGAGGACAGGCTGCTTTACACAGTGTTATAGGCCATCCAGGTCTGTAAGTGAGAACCTACCTCAGAAAAAAGTTACATATAATTTAAACAAAAGCACTGTAAACTCAACATTATTAGAAAATGAAACCCAATTTGATGTGTATATAGAAATCTGGGAATGATGGTAAGTTTGCATTGACTTTCAGAGTCTTTTAGAGTTGGCCAAGTTCAGTGCTATACATCTCAATCCTAAGATGTATAACATGGGTTAGGACAGTACCTCCCTCCCGCTCCCCTCCTCCTGACTCTCATACTCTATGGTTTATTCTTAATAGTCAACTGGTTGCCTGCCCTGCCTCTTGACTTATGGTTGATTCTATTTAATCTTTTACAATATTCAAGCAGAAAGCTCTTAGATTGAAGGTGTGTGCTAGGGCTGAACCACATCACAGCCAGAAGCAGGTTTTTCCAGTAAACAATATCTGGGGGTTCACAATGTGATCAACTATCCTGCAACATTTTTATCAGCAGAAAGTTAATATTGTGGACAGTTAGGAAAGTAGAGTACAGATTGCTTTGTGATGATAAGATACTGTCATTGTCACTTTAGCTGCCCAGGAGGCACTGCCTTATGAGAGGGTAGACATTTAAGTTTGAAGAAGGTGTCAGGCATGGTGGCACACGCCTTTATTCCCGGCACTTAGAAGACAGAGGCAGGTGGGTCTCTGAGATTGAGGCCAGCCTAGTCTACGGATCAAGCCCTGGCCTTAAACTCAGAGCTACACGGATAAACCATGTCTCAAAAAACAAAACAAAACAAAAAACCAGTAATAATAATGTACATAGAAGGTAATTTTAAGAGAGACAGAGAGAGAAAGAGAGAAATAAAGGATGGAATCCAGTTACATCTGCTTAGGGTTACATAACTGTCTAGACTTCAAAACTGTGCTGTTTATACATTATAAGAAACTGCCATACCATTTTATTATTCTGAATATTTTCAACCCTTTTAAAGAAAGTTTGACTGCATAGGGGAAAGAATGCACGTGTACTAGGAACTCTACAATCTAAACTGTCAGCTGGGACCTGTCTTTACTGTGGACTCCCATGGGGATAGAAACAGCAGTAAAAAAATCCCTTCAAACACTATTCTTCATAAATACTTTTGCCTCAAAATTTTATTGTGATATTTCAAGCACATACTTAAGATTGACACATTGTTGTCTAAATTCTACCCACATACATTTTGATGAATCTGCTAACCTAATAAACTTAACTCTTACTCCCAAGAAGTAACACTATGTGGACACTGATTTAAAAATGAACATTCCACAACTTCAAAGGGTGAGACATGCTCTATTAATAGAGCAACTTGGATTCAATGTGCATCCAGGCTGAGAATGCTAATGTGCTCAGCCTCCAGCATAAGCTTCACAAGGCCTCAGGTCAGCCTGAGGTCCCAAAACACCAAAACAGAGAGCACCAACAGACCTGGTTGACTCCAAACTCTGAGATAATGCACTTCTGGCATCAGGACCAGAAAGCAAGTGAAGGGGGTGTTCCCATCCATCTTCACATGCTCTAAGGCTCAGAGACACCAACTTTCCAAAAGGGTCACAGCAACCTCACACCTTCAACAGGTCATCCCTCGAGGAATCTGAAGGATCAATTCCCAAACTCAAAGGCCACAAATTAAAGCCGGAAGTGTGCAAGATGAGCAAGTATACTGGCCACCATCAGGAAGTTAATGACTTAGTAACTGCATAGTGCTTCTGGCACAGAAATGGGAAGACAAAAATTGGGACGGAGTGCTGGTGTCTGCAGAAGATGGAGGAAGAATCATGACCCCTCCAGAGAGCTGAGCACTGCAACACTATTTCAGGAAAATCTTTCTGTTGTTCGAGACAGAGTTGCTCTGTGTAGCCCTAGCTGTCCTGGAACTCACTCTGTAGACCAGGCTGGCCTTAAACTCAGAGATCTGCCTGCCTCTGTCCTCAGTGCCGGGATTAAAGGTGTGCGCCACCACTGCCTGGCACAGTTTCAGGAAAATCTTATCTTTAATTGAGGGCAATAAGAAGTGGGATCTTCAGTCACAGCATTCATAACAGGAAATTCAAGGTCAGAAGATGGCTACATCAGTGAAGCGCTTGCCTTGCAGGGGATGGGATCCCACTGGGTCCTCAGAACTCATACAAAGCTGGGTGTGGTGGTGCATGCCTGTAACCCAGGTGGTGATGAGAGCGAGGCAGAGACGGGAGGGTCCCAGAGCTGGCCTACTTGCAAAGTTCCAGGCTGACAGCACATCCAACAAAAGGTAGAAGTCACGTGAAGAGCACTGCCAAGGCATTGCCTCTGACTTACACAGGCAAAGAGCAGAGAGAGGACAAAAGAGACAGAGACACTAAGAGGACTAATGATCTCAGAAGGGGGCTGGAGAGAAGGCTCAGTAGTTAAAGGCATTTACGGCTTTTGCTACACTGGGTTCCGTTCCCAGCACCACGATTTGTGGCCCAGTTAACTCACACGAACTCATGCGGAGGAAACACACACTCACTTTTAAAAACGAGATCTTACAAGGAAACTTTCTGAACTCAGATCAAAAACTCCACATCCTAGAGGTAAAGAAGATTAGTGAATAAGCACAAAGAGATGCATGTGGTGTACGTCCCATAGAAATTCCATTATGAATGCAGACACTAGATCCCTACGCACACACATGTAAGTTCTGCCTTGGCACATAAACTCTCTGCAACATTATTACTTAACAGCCTCATGTTTCTCAACAATGCAACAGTTTAGTCTGCAGTTTAGGCATGCAGCAGAACCATACCACGGTGGAAATAAATAACTGAACTTAGCCAGACCTGGTGGTCCAGGCTTATAATCCCAGTCACTTGGAAGACTGAGACCAAGTACAATGCCACCTTGGGGAATTTAAAGCATGTCTCAAAATAAAAGATGAAAATAAGGATACAGTTATGTTGTACACTAACTGCCTAGAATGCAGGAGTTCCCATATGGAACCTTGGGAGGGAAGGAAAAGAGGGAGAGAGTCACTGAAGTCACCCAGCAAGAAAAGGGCTACGCTGATATTCACAAGTCTCGTAAAACTGATCAAAGCAGCAAATTAGAACCCCAGCATGGCGACACATGGCATGGCGATGCAGGTCTATAATTACTAATAATTCCAGACAGATCTTCAGAGACTTGGGGGAGAGGAGAGGAGGGACGGCCAGCCCAAGGCCAGCCTGAACTATGTTGTTACACACCTACAATTTCAATACTAAGTAAGGGGCAGGAAGAGGTGGAGGGTCGCTCCAATGCTCCCACTGCACACCAGGGTCAGCCAGGGCTACCCTGCCATACTGACTCAAAACAAGCAAACAGATTAAAAAAAAAGGGGGGGGTGCTGGAACAATTGTTCAGAAGTTACGAGAACCTGCTGCTCTTTACAGACAACAGGGATTCCATTCCCAGCACCCACACAGTGGCTTACAACCACCAGTTTCAAGGGTCCCTCTGATTTAGGTGGACACAGAGCACACAGCAGTTACATACATATGCATGTAGACTATTATACACTGATACATACAAAAATTTTAAAATCAAAGAAAAATGAACTTGTTTTTTGAGTTCGAATTTGTGCTGGTTTGGTGAACTACTGGCCTAACTGATAAAAAGGGATGTCCAAGATTAGCAGGGTTCAGGTTAGCCAAGGTACAGCAAGATTACCCTCTCTTTCTAAAAGTCTCCAGCAGCTATTTAAGAAACAGACTGCCTCTGGGCTCTGGGCGCAGGAAGCACTGAGATAGGACAGGAATCTTGAGTTCCAGAACAGCCTGGGCTATACAACGAACCTCTGCCTCAAAGCTGAGAAAAGGGTTGGGGTATAGCTCAGTTAGTAGACTACCTGCCTCACACACCCACAACCCTGGACCCCAGCACTCAAGAGGCAGAAGAGGTGCTCATCATCAGGCTACACAGGAGTTCACAGCCAGCCAAGGATACAGAATGAAAATGGGAGGGAGGATGAGAAAGAAAAGAAATGACAAGAAAATTACAGAAGCCAGCCTTGATGATCCTTGCCTGTAATCCTTGAACAGGAGTTCAAAGCTAACCTCGGCTACATGTGGTGAGCTGGAAAACGCACGCACGCACGCACGCACACACACACAAAGTAAACATTCTAGTGCTACTGTCTGAATGTGAACTGTCCCCACAGTTGCCCAGCTACCAGCTAACGTTTAGGGAAAGTGTGAACTTTGGGCATGGGGAGAGAATTATGGTTGGTAGGCTCTGGCTGAGAGATGAGTGAGCCACCTTTCACTCCCACTGCCAGGAAGCAGCCACACCTTCCCCACAATGAAACTGTGCATTGAACAAATCCTCCTTCCCCTTCCTGCATCACTAATACTGCATGCTCCATGGTGCTTTCAGAAAAATGTGTTAGCATCAAACTGACAACTCTGGAGAACAAGGACAATAATTACACCAGGACTAACTACTGGTATCAACCAGGATGACTACTGACCAAGAAAATCCAAATTGACAAGCAAATTTAGAGGCACTTCTGTTTGCAACAGAAGCAAAAAGTTATCTCTTTAGATAGCATCACCTAGGGAAGCCCACAGGGAGAAATGGCAGAGATGTCAGCCTATGAGAGTGCCTGCTCCCCAGCTAACATTTAAAACCGCCTGTGGCACAAAGACCATAAGCTTATGAAACCAGAAGACCACAGAGCACATGAGTGCAAATAAAAGTACTTAAAGACCCAGGAAGAGCCTGACATCTCTCCAACTTGAGGCAGAACTGGGAGGACTGCTGTGCCAGACAAGGCTACAGAGTGTGCTGGAAACCAGCCTGAGACCAACCCAGCCTTGAAGAAACAAAATGAGCAGGAGAAAAAACAGTAACTGCATCAAAATGAACAAACCCAGAAATGTCATCCCCGTGGATTTTTTTTGGGAAAAGCCACTGTGTGGTTTGAAGTAAAGGAGTTTCCCCACTGACCAACAGCTACACTCTTGTCTTGTGCATCTGTATGGCGTACACACAATGCTGCAAATGGGACTTGGCACTCTTGTAGCACTGAGCTACCCCCCCCCACCCACCCACCCACCCACCCACACACACACACCCACACACACACCCACACACACACACACACACACGCCCAGGCATACGAAGTCTTTTTAAGAACATGTTCATTAACCCTGTGTATAATGTGTGTGTGACAAACACCTATGGAAGTCAGAGGACAACTGTGAGAGAGAATTCTCTCTTTCCACTACGTTTGACAGACAAGTGCCTTTACCAGCTAAGCTGGCTTTGCTGGCCCACAGGTTCTTAACCAGAGTATATCAGCACTAACTCAAAAGTAGAGCACACACAGGTAACTAGGGCAGGCGTCGTCCTCAATCGCCATGGCTATTTTTCCCACCCATAAGAGATTTGGTCACTAGTCCAACAGGAAAGCCCAGGTCCAATTCCCGTTGGATCAGGTGGTTCAAGGCACCCAGTTTGATCACCTGGAGCACGTCCAAGCTGCAGGATTTCAGAAACTGAACTGATATCAGTCTGAACATGTGTAGAAGAAAACAAACATCTGCATTTGGACAACTTCACTAGTTTTGTGGGATTTTTTCATCTTTAAAAACAAACACAAACAAACACAAGCACACCCACCCACCCACCCACACCCCCAGAAGATCATGGGGGTAACACTGTCACTGTGATGATTGGTCCCATGCAGTCAGTGTCCTGGGAATGTCTACTTAGAAGCTCTGCTGCATACACTCCCTGCCCTGTGTGCTTCACTGACTGCGCAGGCTCACACTCACCCACAGTAGTCAGCACTTCATAGTGTAGCTCTTAAGAGTCTCTCCCGGAGTATTTTCTGTCAACAGTGGCATTTATCCCTCTTCTCCAACTGCTGCCTCCTGCTCTAGTCACTAAGGTGTTGTGCTTTTCTTTAAAGCAAAGTCTTACACTATATAGTGCTGGCTGTCCTAGAACTTGCTATGTAGACTAGGCCAGCCTCCAAGACAAGTTTAACTCAAGAGTCCTGAGCTGCTAAGGTGGCCTCTGAAAAGGTACCCATGACCAGTGGTTAAAACAGGGGTACTAGTTGAGAAATTAACAATGGTCCATTAAGACCAAATATAAGTTACTTTTGGTTGAGTTAGACGTACAAAGCATTTGGAGTATGGGGGAGGGGAGGACTCAGTTGGTAAAAGTGCCTTTTCAAGCGTGAGTTTGATCCCTAGAACCCAAACAGGAAAAAAGCCAGATATACAAGAGGGGGAGGTTTAGACAGGTGAGTCCCTTGGGTTCACTGGCCAACCAGCCTAGCCTTCTCAAAACAAAAGGGTAGACAGCACCTTTAGAAAATGACACGCCTAGTCTCCACACGTGCCCACACACGTAAGTGCACCACAAAAAGAAGAGCATCCACTAAAGAAAGCAACACAAATGGAACTAAGACAAGAAACACAAAGCAGTGTCTCCTACACTGATGGAAAACAGATGTGAACACAAAAAAGGAAAACCAAGTGGGCCCTTTGGTCTCCACACACAAGGACGACTATTTGTTGTCATTTACAAAGGAGAAGTCAACTAGAATTCCATTCTTTACTCATTATTTAATGAGCACCAACTGTATACCAAGCACTGTCTTATGATTCATAGAAAAAAAACAGAGGAGGTTAAGTAAGCATGGTGTGATAGGCTTGTAATCTCTAGCACTTGGAAGGCTGAGACAGGAAGACTGCCCAGTGTTCAAAGCTAAACTGGGCTGCACACTGAGCTTAGGCGGGACCCTGTTGTAATAAGCAGACACTTGCCTTTGATCCCAGCACTTAGAAGGCAGAGGCTGCCTAACAACCTGAGTTCCATCCCTGAACCAAGATAATGGGTGGAGGGAACCATGTTCTGCAGGTTGTTACTTGACCTAAACAGACAAGAGTTATATAATTTAATAAAGATAATAAAAATCTTACCTGATCAGAGAAAAAGTTGAAATGAACATATATACGTTCCACACAAACAGATCTAGAGGCTGTGTTCAGGCATTGAGTACAGCCAAGAACATGGATGATGCCACTGATCAGTTCCAGAACAGTGGTGCCCAGTGTTCATACCAACACTACCCAAGTCCACTGCAAAGAAAACGGAAAGACCTCCACCTAAAGAAACAGGCTACGAGCAGAAATAACAAGATACCAACATTCAAGGCCTTGACCAGCCTCAGGGTGTTGCTGTTGTGAAGATAAGCAAGCAAAGAAAAATTTCAGAAGTTGAACTAGAAGATCAGCAGGTGAAGATACTTTACACTGAACACAGAAAGGGGACACTGAAATTAAGAACCATCCATCTTTTTCTCTCCGGTATTTTTGGAAGGTTCATTTGTAGTCTAGGCAAGCTTGGAACTCAGAATGTAGTTCAGGCTGGTCTCAAACTCACAGCAATACTCCTGCCTCAGCTTCCCAAGTGCTGGAATTATAAGCATGTCACCATGCCTGCCAAAAAAGTAAGTATCTTAGAGGGACAAAAACCAACTTAAAACATTACAAGTCAAAGTTGAAGAGGTTTGAGGGTTGATAAGAATCAAAGATCTGGCTGAGGGGTTAAGAGCACTGGCTGCTCTTCCAGAATAGCCAGAACCCTGGTTTAACCCCAGCACCCACTTGGTAGCTCACAACTATCAGTAACTTCAGTTCACAGGATCTAACCTCACACACATGCAGGCAAAACACCAATGCACATAAAATAAAAATAAATCATTAAAACAAGAAAACCGAAGGCCCTGAACTAGCAGGAATATGGGAGGGATTCACGGGGAACTAGGAAGGATTTTACAAAGTCAAGAGGGCTGCACTGCAAAATCCTGAGCTGAGGGGCCTGGGTCTCCCACACACATCTCTAACCACTTGTTCTGTACCAGGAGTGTTAAGGAGTATACACTTAGGCTCTTCATAAAATTTCAGAACCCAAAGACAACAAAATATTAGTTTCCAAGGATTGATATAACATATCAGTAAAACTGGAAACTAGAGTGAAATAGAATACATCCCTCAAAATTCCAAGGAAACAAACTTAATTCTTTGAACTCTGCTAAGAGTTGAGTCTCAGTCACTGCCTGTGAATCTGTGTAGTTTTCTCAGCAAATTTCTGAAAATTGAGCAAAAAGGTGTGAGCAAATCAAGGGAGGGGAAAATAGAGTCCAACTAGTTGAACAAGCCTCCTGCAATGACAGCCATGGCTGTGTCTGGTATGACTCTAAAGCCACAAGTCTAAGGAGTCCAGAATGGGAACACAAAGAACTCTTGGTGGTGTTCAAGGAAGGCAAAAGTAACAGAAATATAAATTAAGGGGAGGAGATTAATAACTCTAAAGAAAATGTAAAAACTGCTTAGAAAAATCAGCTATCGGAAAAACCCAAATAGTCCCAATAATGTAAAAAACAAAAGAAATATTCAGTAATTATTCTAGGAGGATCACGGAAGGTGTGTGTGGGGGGGGGTGAGGAAAACTAAACAGCAGTATAACATATTTTATGAATACAATTTTAGGAGGTTTATAAGGGTGCGCTGGTGGGGGAGATGGTCCACTTAGTAAAATGGCTACCACCCAAAGCTTACATACAAAGCCGGATGTGGGGGTAGCAACTGCAATTCTAGTACTGGGCCAAGGTGCTACAGGAGTCTTAGGGCTCCAGAAAGACACAGAGCTCGCCTTGAAAAATCGATCGATGCTACCTCCAACCCAGACAGACAGACAGACAGACAGACAGACAGGCACACACGCACGCACGCACGCACGCACGCACGCACGCACGCACAGACACAGACACAGACACGCGCGCGCGCGGGCTGGAAAGGATCAGAAGGGTCTGCCTAGAGAGAATGCAAGCCAAAGGAAATCCAATGCTTTTACTGTTGTCTTTACAAAAAGGACTGAGGGCCTTTCTAAATTGACATGTAACTCCCTTCAAATTAAATTTTACACTATTAGTTTATAAATAAAACTATGGGAAAGGAGTATCTTGAAACTACTCTCTTCAGCAGAGCCAGCTGTGTCCTCCTGTGTACACTCCCTTTCTTCAGTGCTTTGACTCTGTCCCAGGGTCAGTGAGTGTTACCTCTATAGCTAAAAACATATACTTTGGATTTGCCATGAAGCCTGCCCACCTACATGGAGGAAAATAACCAACTTTCCACATGCCGTGACCTCCACATACACACAATGGCAAAATATCCGTGTACACACAGACACATCAGGTCAGTTCCACAAAGTAGAAGGTAAGTGAGGGCAGTGTCATAAATGCAAAACAAGTCCATTCTTCTTTACAAAAAAAAGCCCATCTACTCTTGTCCCACCTCTCTGCTGGCTGGGCCGGGGTCCTCTTCCAAGGCAGCTCCATACGACGACCCCTGCAGGGGAGCCAGCAACTTGACTCTGTCAGTACAACATTCTAAAAATCCGATCTACTCGAGTCCCAAGTCAAGAGTCTGTAGTTAAGCTTTCTTATGTCTCAAAAAGTGCACCTCTCAACTAGGCATCAAAGTGACAGAGAATTGGCAGGAAATTCAAGGTCATCCTCAGCTACGTGAAGGAGGCAGAATACCAGACTAGCCTGGGGTAATCACATAGCCTTGCCTCAAACAAACAGCACCTCTTTTTAAATATACTTGATCACACAAACTTAAAACAAATAAAAGAAAACCTCCTCAATGTAAACAATTACAAGAGGGAAGATTTAACCAAATGCCCCCTTCATTCACCAGGTCAGGACCCAGCAGAACTGACCCATGTGTCTGTCACGGGTAGACTCACGTTACCCCATGAGACACAGAGAAGCACATGGTGATAGATGAGGCAGCAGCACTTGGTGGGTGAAACTAGCATTGTACGGCTATGTCAGTGTGCTTTATCCTGCTAATCTGAAACACTACTCAGAGAACAGCTTATCATTTGGTTCGTGAATAATTATGGCTCCTGCTAACAGCCTGGTCATGACAGAACTACCTCCCTAGCCTAGCCAGAATTTAGAGGGAAGTAGAGGAAAACCCTTCTGGGCTTGCTTTTGGAAGAGGTGAGTGCTCACATAAAGAGCTGTGCTTCTGAGGTAGCCACAGCTGTTCCCAGGAAACCTGGGCTGAGGTACTGCAGCAAGCAAAACCACTTGGGTGACCATAAAGTCACCCAAGTCCTTTCATGCCTGGATTCTGAGGAAAGGGCTGCATCACTTTGTGATCACAGGAGGCTCTTCTGTAAGCTACTCAGTCATCACTAGACTTCCAAGCTGTAAGTAATGCTATCACAGGCAGTAGGAAATTAAGTTTGAATCTTCGTCATAATTGACTTTATGAATTACTTCATTTTGATTTGTCCTATGATTTAAAATTCCAACATACTGGTGACTGGTTAATAGCTAACCTCTACCCCAAAGCCTTAAGGCAGAAGATCAGGGGTGGGTAGAACAGAACAGTTAGGGTCTGATTTTCATTCTTTCCTCTAACTACAAAATAATTGGTTATTTTTCTACATTACTAAAAGGAAGGATTTCAAGGCCAGGAAGTGCTTCTTCTAAAAGAGCACATAACAGATAGAATCAAACTAAAGTACTTATACTTAACATTCATGAAGTACACTCATGAGGCAGGTACATTCTAAGTTGGTATGTGGCTAAGCTAAATGCTGAGTAACTCCAAAAAAATCGGAGAAAATAACCTTTTGAAATGATGGAAGAAGATACTCTAGTAACTTTCACATACTTTTTAAAAAGTCATTCAAACCCACAAGCTATTTGCCTTTTTTTTTTCTATCTTTTCTTTCTCTCTTTTTCAGAGCAGGGGTGATTTTTTTGAGACAGGGTCTCTATGCAGCCTGCTTGGTCTGGAACTTGCTATGTAAACCAGTGGGCCCCAAACTCAAAGACATTCACCTGCTTCTGTGGGAATTAAAGGTGTGCACAGCCACAGCTGGTCCCCATTACTCTGTTCATGAGAGATAGGACAGACACACAGACACCAAATGAGGCACATTTGCAGGTTAGACAACTCTGGGGAGATGGTCCTCTTCCTACCATAGGATCTGGAGATTAAAGCAGGTCATTAGTTTGCTGAACAGGGTTTAACTCACCAAGCCATCTCACTGGCTTACTGGAGCCTCCTATCCCAGCCCATCCTAAGTGGTATAGAAAGTTAATAGAGCAAACCCAGGGCCTTGTGTTTGCTATGCCAGAACTTCATTCCCACCCCATAAAATACTCTACTTTTAAATAAACCACAGCCCTAAGAACTCGAATCTCAAAGACTAAAAACTCTAGAACTGGCTCTATTCAGAAAATGACAAATGAATACATCCCAAAACATCCCCACAGAAAACTTTTTTTTTTTTGGTTTTTCGAGACAGGGTTTCTCTGTGTAGCTTTGGAGCCTATCCTGGCACTTGCTCTGGAGACCAGGCTGGCCTCGAACTCACTGAGATCCGCCTGCCTCTGCCTCCCAAGTGCTGGGATTAAAGGTGTGCACCACCAACGCCCAGCCAGAAAATGCTTTAAAACTGTTAGAACATTATTAAAACAATGTATACCTACAAATGTATTAAATCACTAGATCACATTTGATACACCAAATTATAATGCCTACATGGTAATAGTTTACAATAAGTTCTTTGTACTTGGAAAAGGTTACAAGGTACCAGATTCAATAAAATAAACCTAAGTAGAAGCACTCCTTGTAACCAAAGATATTACGAACACTAATTCAGGAAGTTATTCAGCAGCCTATAAAAGAAATAGGAAGTTGTTGACCAACTACTTGAAGAACTATTTCCTGCAGGAAAACCTGCAGAAGTGCTGAGGTATAAAGAGAATTGATTCTTTTAAAATAAAAACTCAAAATGCTGTGGTGAAATTGGTTTCAAACATTAAGTTTGGTGACAAAGATATGGCATCTCCAGTGACTAAGGCTTTTTTTTAGTACAGCATACTCTCTAGAGTCTGGGTCCCTGTCCGGGACAGAGGTGCTTGTACTGCAAATACCACCACCACCACCACCTCCCCACCCCACCCCCAGCCCCGGTCATTTGCCAATATAAAGTTCAAGGCTCTAGAGCTCACTGGCTTAAGGACAGGCTTTAACACCAACCATGGTAATTAGGTGGCCTTGAAAGTGGAGGATGGGCCAATAGACTTCAACACTCATTTGAGGTCACAAGGCAACAATTAGCTGTCCCCAAAGTCACTAATTCTCCCAGATCTCTCAAGTTACAACACCTTGACAACTTGGACCATTTGTGGTCAGAATTCCACGCCCCCCCCCCATGTATAAATCTCAAGAAATGACATACTTTGTCCCAGTAAATACCTAAAAAGATGAATGGAAGGTTTAGTTTTCATGCTGGCATGAGCTAGAATTCAGAAACTAGTTCAGATCTTCCTTCCACGACTGGCTGGCATCCTTTTGAAAGGTTTTTGTTACAGTTATGTATTTATGCACCTGTGTGTGCATATCAAATGTGGACGCACCACAGTTCTGAGTTTGTAATGTGTGAGGACAATCTGAGGAGTCAGTTCTCCCCTTTCATCATGCGGTTCCTGGGGCTCACACTAAAACTGTAAGCTATATTCAGGACCTCACACGAGATGGGAAGAGAAATAGATTCTAAAAACTAAGATAAAAATAAATTTTGACACAATAGCTACTTGGCATCAAAGCTTAGTTTACCATCATCATCTCTGACTCAGTGAGGGCAGATATTAATTTCATTCATCTGTTTGGTGCACAACAGCTCTTTCTCTTTATGGTAACTACACAGTACACAACAGCAGGGGGAAGCCAGCAATGGAGAGAAAGTTCTGTTTCACATCACTTCTCCAAACCGCATATTGTTCATAAGGCGTTTCCTCTTCAGAAAAAGCAACTTCATAAGACTACCCACCTCCTACATTCAGTTCTCCACAGGATCTTTACCACACCCAGTGACTCAGCTCACCTGCTGTGAGGGCTCAAGTCACCCCTCAGGGGTGGGTGACCTTCTAGGAGCATGATGTGGAAAAGCTTACAGAACCCTAACCCTCATTCATCATAGAAGCCGCCCCAACTTCCATGGGCAGCCTCAAAATCAATACTGTATTCTCAGACCCTGCCAGCATTTGCTTCCTAGGCCAAGTTTCCTCAATCCTCCTATGGCAAGTCTTAGTTTGGTGTGGTTTACCATCTTCCTAGCCCCCACGAAAAATAGGTGAGAATGCTAAGCTGGGGTGGAGCTAGTGTGGAGCACCCCTCCTCAAACCTACATACCCAGCAGTTACTTGCCATAGGAAGAATTATAGAAAAAAAAAAATTAAGAGAATCTACAAAGAGGCTTATTTCAGCTCAGAAAAGATCACTCCCTCAAATAATGAAGATGCAAACAGATGTCACCAACAAGCAATTTTAAGAAAACACAAAAGAGTAAAAGCAGCATAAATGTTGCTCTTTAACCTTCGGCTCACAACCACAGCCACAACTGAAGGCCTGCAGGCTATTAAGCTGTTTAACATCACCCCAGGTCACCACAGGACACAGCAGGGAGGCAGTCAGGACTCCAAGTCTTTCTTTTCCTCCCTAACAACCTGGTTTGTTTCCCCTCCCTTCTCCTTCAGGACACACAGCCCCCCTCTCCCAACCATCTACTTTGGAAGTCTGCTTAGAGAATAAATGATCTCGCTCTGGTGGATGAGTTTGCCAGGCTTATATGTACTTTCCAGTCTCAGGCTCTTTATTGTTCTCCTTGAAACCTGACCCCTTGAAATGAGTACCAGAACACCAGAAAATGTTTTTGTTGTTGTTGTTGTTGTTGTTGTTTTTAAAGCCTTACAGGAAAAAATGGCAACAAAACAAAAAACAAGGTGTGTTGGGGGCGGGGGGGGGGGGGGGGTTAGAGGCTTTCCAAGATCAAGATCAAATCTCTTCCCTTGTCCTCCTGAACTGCAATGTCACAAAACTCTGTATCCTTACTATAAAGCAGTAACTCAAGCCTTTAATCCCAGCACTTGGGAGGCAGAGGCATGCAGATCTAAGTTGGAGGCCAGCCTGGTCTACAGAGCAAGTTCCAGGACAGCCAGGGATACAGAGAAACCCTGTCTCAAAAAGCAAATACACACAAAGTAGCAACCCACCCAAGACAATCAACTGAAAATACAGACCGGGTAGGGGTGGGGGGTGCGGGGTGTAGCTCACAAACAAAACAAGGTTGTTACTGGTGTTCTCTGATCCAATAAATGAGGCTGCATTTACTTGAGACATCTAAACAGATCTGCATCAAAATGAGCATTGTTCTTCACATCAGCATCTCAGCCCAATTAACCAACTCAAAGAGCAGAACAATCCACAGTCTGTAACAACCAGTCTGAGACAGTTTGCACTCTAAATTCAAACAAGCCCTAGAAAATTAGATCTACCTCCAACTTCAAAATTTGAGGGGATAAAATTCTATTTTGTCCTTTTCAGATGGGTGTTATTTTGCCATTTTGTTAAAAACAAAAAGACTGGGCTGAGGGATACCCAGTGGGCTTGCTTCCATTTCCCAGAGAAGGTACAGCCTGAAAAGTGTGCATGACTGGAGGCCAAACTTAACAACTGGTGTTTTCTTCTCATTTTGAGGGAAAAAGCTGTTTAATGGCATCAAAAGGCAGCTTTAACTGATTGTTGTTTCACAAGGAGTATTGTAGAGTCACCTCTTCCCCAAGTCCTACTTATTTCCTTCTCTGTCAATTATTTATTTGGTAAGAATATACAAGGTCCTTGGTTCAAAACTCAAGACATATGAGTATATGCAGGGGGAGAGGCGGGCAAGGGACAACACACACACAGAAAATATAACCAGTGTCAGTCTTGCTATTTAAAATTTAAATTTTTCATGGCATTCTGTTTTGTGCCAGGCTAATTAACAAATCTGGCACAAACTCAAAATGAGATTACCCCATATTGCCACAAAAGTTTGCAAAAAGGCTCTGAGCCAAGAATAAATAGGCTTTCAAGATGACCAACACTAAAGCGGACACTCCCATATATAAAAATGGAGGACTGGGGGGGTGCCGTTCAATGGCAAAGTATGATTGTTAACCGATAAGGCCGAGTTCCATCTTTAGCACCAGCAAAGTGCCATTCCTGCACTGCCACCTCCCAGGGTTACCTTCACTTACTTTAAGAAGTATCTCTGACCAGACGATGTCTTGGCCATCTCCCAGCCTGCAGGCAGGGGTACATCATCAGGGATCTCAAAGGAAGACTGTCGGAGATGCTGTGCTGCAGGGGTGGCTGCAGGACCAGACACCACAGTAGGGGTGAGAGTCCCAGGAGAAACGGCTCCCAGCTGCAGGGATGCTGGAGAGGAGTGAGCCCGAACGTGCTGTGGAGTCAGAGCTCCTGCAGTGCCTGCATCAGTACTAGCCTATTAGGAAGAATAAAATGAAAATTTACACGACTGAGACAATAGCACCTACCCCCTATTTCCTAGGTAGAATCTCATGGCAAGCATATATTTAAATATCAAAAGCAAACTTTAATGTTCAATTTTGACACTAAGGAACACAGGTGTCCAAATGGACCACTTTTAAATTACGAAAATTTAATATGCACTATAAATGTTATTTTACTGAGTCCATCTGAATGAAAGTCTACCTCCCAGACACTGTGAAAACAGTAAATACTTGTCATTAAAACCCGTTTTCAAAAAAATTAGGGCAAGAGCTGTTATTTGGTGGCAGAGAACATGTTTGTTCTATACACACCAAAATAAATAAATCAGTTCATTTCACAGCAGTATGGTTGCTTTTCAAAGTCCTAGAACAAAACCCAGGGAATTACTATGCACTTTTCCCATACTTTGTTTTAAATAACTAATGCCCTCATCTGTCACTTTTTGACTGTAAATTAATAAATCAACCATATAAATTATAGACTCTTAATGAATTCAAAGGCTCAGAACTGTACCAATGCTAAAAACTACCTAATGAAGAGAACAAGGTAGCCCTCTTTGTGCCTACAATTATAACTTAAGGATCTATACACATTAACAGCAAGGGAAGGAAAAAGAAAAACCTGCAGAGACCCCAAACATTCGAATTTGGGTTTAACCAGATTAGTGTTAGACAAAGTATCAGAAGTGAACTTGTCTTCATTTCTGTAAATCAGTTTTTCCATGCCAGAAGCATGTAGGGGTATAGGAATTCTCAGGCAGGAACCTTAGACAACTATTTACAACTGAGACCCATACTATTCATAATCTAATCCTTTTATTATAATTAGGGTTTATCAAAAACGTTTAGTTTCCTAGATTCATGAGCATAAGGAAACTGAAAGGACCCAGCAGTCACTTAAAGCTCCACAGCAAAGACAGGGGCATTTCTGAGTTTCTGATCAGATTAAATTTAGGGCTAGGAAATCATTAGCACACAGAAAAGGTAAATTTCTTGATACACAGCTAGCTCTCTTAAAATGCTCATCAGAAGGCAAATCTACCCCACAAACGGCCGGGTGGAAGTCGGATATTACAAGTATACTTCTCCGTGGTCGTTCCTACAAAATGGAGCATTCAATCTGAGCGTTCCTTCAAAGTTTCCGCGGCCGTTCAAGATTGCACGCCAACATGCATTTAGCTCAGCGAGTCCAGAAACCCACTAGTGGGGGAGGGGATAATGAATAGTACCTAAGTCTACTGTTGTAACAAATTAAGTGTTTAGGCTAGAGGCTAAATAACCTTTCCTTCCTCCTTAACTCGGCTTTTTGTAGCGAGGTTAATCGAGCTTTTCGGAGCTCCAAAACCCTGTTCTGCTGCAGGCCTGCCTAGGAGGGGGGTTGGAGTGGGGGCGGCAACTCTCTTTCCACTCAAGTTACAGCCCGAGTGGGCTAACGATGGCAGTGTTTGGAAAACCAATTAAGTTTTGGGCAAAGTTCCTACGCTGGTTTAGCCTAAAGCAAGGTCTTTAAAAATTAAGTAATTAAATGGAGAAGGGGGTGGGGGGGGCGACACTAAAGAAATCTACCAGGACCTATCGGAATGTTAATACTTTGAAACGTTTTCACTTCTGTGTAGGATCCAGTTGGGAAAACAACCAGGCGTCGTGGATGTGGTTATAAGCAGCCATGTTCACATCCGCAGTCAGTTAAAAAGCAATGGCGAGCCTGGAATTAGTCATTGCTTCCCAAACATTACCTTTAATCACAGTTGAGCCAGGCAGGACTCTGCCTATGAGTCAACCTGCAACGCTCTATCAAAGGCCGGCGGAGAGCCTCTGCGCCCAGAGCGCAGCCGAGTTCCTGCGCAATGCCCAGATGTGGCCAATTTAAAAGCTCTCGGGCCGAACGCTAAATAATAGGTTACGATCGGGCAAGCGACACGTGAGCCCACCGAGTGTGAAAAGATCCCTCCCGCCGGAGTTCCAGGGCACGGCGGGGGCGAGCGGGGGCCGGGGAGCTCGAAGCCTGCACTCGGTCGGTCGGTCGGTCGTACGGCGCCTGGGCCGAGAGCAGAGGCTTCGGCGAGCGGGAGGGGGAGGGGACCGAGAGAAGGAACCAGAAACTCAATGGACCGGTTCAACCCCCACCCCTCACCAACTCGGGAAAACAAGGGGACGGTAAACGCGGCGCCACGGGACAGGGGAGGCCGGGTGTCCCCGGACTGGGGTCCCGCACCAGATGCCGCCCCCCTTCTTCCCCCGTCCCCTCCCCTCCTGTCCCGTCCCCTCCCCCTCCCCGCCGAAGCGAAGGTGCGGAACGGAGGCGCGCGCATTGTGCAGCCCCCCGCGGCCGCCGACTCCGGGAAATCCAACCCCAGTCCCGCACCCCGCGCGTCCCCGGGCCCCCGCGGCGCCGCTACCTGTCGCGAGTGGGACTTGGGCTCGGGCGGCTTGAAGAAGGAGTCGGGCAGCTTGCGCAGCCGCATGGGCACGGTCTGCGGCACGTTGGCCGTCTTGGGGTTCATGACGGCGTTGAAGAGCGCCTCCAGGTCGGTCTCCGAGTCTCCGCGGACGTGCACGACTTGGTGGCCGGCCGGGGGCGCGGGCGGGGCCGCGGGGGTCCCTGACGGCGGCGCGGGCGCGGACGGCGGCACGGGGCCTTGCGGGGCCGGCTGGGGCGGCGGCTGCTGCGCGGGCTCCATGGCTGCGGCCTCGCTCGACGCTCGCCCGGGGAGCTGCGCTCAGGCTCGGGGGGCTGCGCCGCGCGCCCGCATCGCCCTGCACCCTGTGCCCGAGGCCGCCGAACCCTCCCTGCCCTCCCCGGGCTCCTTCGTCCTCCCTTTCTTCGCCCCGACCGCGGCGGCGTCCCGACTGAGACAGAAACTTCGGCTCCAGACGCCCAAACTAAAAAGTTGCGCGGAGCGCCCGCCCGCGCGCCTCGCGGGCTCCGCCTCCTCGTCGCTCTTCCTTCCTCTGCGCGCCCGCCCGCACCGAATCCGCGGCCCGCGGCCCCCGGGGAAACTTTCCCTGCGCGTCGCTACATTCCTGCAGACTCCCGACCGCACGTGACCCGGAGGCTGCGGCGCTGCGTGCGCACCGGCCGGCCTGGAGCTGCGCGTCCGCGGCCACGGCCAGGCCGCGACGAGGGACAGCCGCGTGGGCAGGCTGCTTGGAGAGCCGTCCTATTCACCCGCACTGATTTTAGTCGAGTCTGCGTTTAAACATCCGTCCCAGTTTTGCCATTTACCAGCGAGTTTGCCGAAAAACCAAACCAAACAAAACGACTGGGAGTGCAAATGATTACAAACTGAAGCTTGGAGACAAAGGGAAACATGATTTAAGTTTTGTTTGAAACAGGCCGACTGTAGCCAAGGATATCCTCCAACTGCTGACAAACTTTGTGCTTCAGCTTCCTGACTGCTAGGAGTCCAAGCAAGGGCCTCTGCTTCCCCGGTTTTTAGAATTGGTTTAGCTTTGTCGTTTTTTTTTTTTTCTTTCCTTCTTTTAAATTAAATATTTTATTACATACATATGTAGGAGTGAGTTCCACGTACCGTGGAGCACAAGTGGAGGTCAGACGTAATCTGTAGGGTCTGTTTTCTTCCTTGTTGTGGGTCTCTGAAATCGAAGTCAGGTACCCTGAGACATCTCACCTGCCCTGTTTTCGTTCTCAATGTAGCACAGGCTGACCTCCAACTCTCTATGTAGCTAAGGCTGGCTTTAAATTCTTGTTCCTCCGCCTCAGGCTCTACAGGGCTGGGTTACAAATGTGGACCGCCTTGCCCAGGAAACCATTATTACTTCTTTTTTTTTTTTTTTTTTTTTTTTTTTTTTTTTTTTTAATCAGAAAGCAAGTCAAATTTTTGTTTTGGTTTGGTTTTTTTGAGACAAGGTTTCTCTGTTGTTATCTCTGGCTGTCCTGGAACTTTCTCGGTAGACCAGGCTGGCCTCTGCCTCCAGAGTGCTGGGATTAAAGGCATGCTCCGCCATGCCCAGAGTCAAATCATATTTTTTTAGCACCAAAACTCTGTCATTTAGTCACTCAGAACTTCAACTCAAAACACAAACTTGAGGGAGCACGTTCCCTTTTGCTCACAAGGGTTACACTGAGAGAGACTTAAAGAGAATAAGCAAGGGAGGTCAGCTTTGCCCCCAATTTTCTGTGTGTCAGTCCACCAGGAGCCTATCTGGAATCACTCAAAAACAATGAAAATTGGTTTGTGTTGGGTGATTTGTCTGTGTATATGTCTTTGTATCACATGATTGCCTGGGTCCCACAGAGGCCACAAGGAGTTGTTTAGATTCCATGGAACTGGATGTGAGCTGCCAGGTCGGTACTGGGATGCAAACCTGGGTCCTCTGGAAGAGCAGTCAGTGCTCTTAGCGACTGGCTATCTCTTCAATGCCTTGTTGAAGTCATGAACAACAACAACAAATGTTTTATTGAGATACAACTCACATACTATAGTTTTCCACTTAAGCAATTCGGTGATTTTTGAGTGTATTCCCAGGGTTGTGCAACGCTGATTTTTAAACACATAAATTTCTTCTCCAGAAATCTGGTTTCTTGTTTTAATGATTTTGTCTGTAGTGCAAGTGAAACGGGTATAAATAGGATTAAGCAAAGAAAGGACCCTTGAGCAAAAAGATAATCTCTCCCTCCAGCCAGGACATGCCCAGGAGAATTCTGAGCAGCAATCTATTGCTTCGTGTGGTAGAGCGGGTAAGCCAGCTTCAGACAGGCAAGATTGTAATCAGCTGCTCAGGAGCCTCAGTTTCCTGTCCAAGAGAGGAAGTAGGGTAAATATCCTCTCTAGCACTGATTCCAGGATTGCTCCCCACCCCCACCAAGTGCCAAGAGCATTTAACCACAGTCTTGTGGGTTCTGGAACTTCAGAGTTTAGAGTTCAGGTCCTGTTCCCCATGCAGCAGCTGTGAGATAGTAAGCAAACTGCTCCCTGCCCTCTAATTTTGGCGTCAGGGTAATGACATCCACCTCATGTTTGTTGAGACATTAAATGAGTCAATGGATGTAAGCACTTGGCCCAGTCTGTGACACAAGGTGAGTTCTTAGTCGTTGTCAGCCATTGCCACTACCCCATGTTTACAGGTTGCTTCACTTAGTAACCCAGCCTGTTGTGCCAGAGCCCTTTAGAAGCCTGATAGCACTCCCTCCTCAGGGCCAACAGTTAATCCACAAACAAAGCTTTTGGGCAAGACAATCTACAGAAGAAAGATGAACTGAACGAGGCATGGTAGTGTATGTCTGTTGTACACCCAGCACAACAGAGGCAGAGGCAGGTGGATATCTGTGAGTCCTAGGTCAGTGTGGTCTATACAGTGAATTTTAGGCTAGCCTGTCTTCATAGCGAGACTGTCTAAAAATTTAAACAAACAAAAAAAGGTTGAACTCAAATTGTCTAGAAATTTGGAAGGCTGAGGCAGGGAAATTGCCACTACTAGGTCTGACTGAATTACACAGAGAGAACCTGTTTCTAGTGGGCAAGGTGGCAAGGTGGGAAGCAGGAGGTAAAATTTTAAGGACAATCTCATTGACACAGTTAAGTGTAAAGGAAATGGGGCTACATGAGGCACGGTCTCAAAACAGCAAAACTTTGAGCTGAAAGGAAATGTGTAGAACAAACATCACTGTGACCATATGTGTCAATGGAAGCTGTCCCCTAAAGACAGCTTTATTACTATGGACACTGTAATTAAAGGGCTTGGGTACTTTGGTCAATAGTTCCACTGGCCTTTAAACTGAGAACAAAGTTACTGTGGATTACAAGGCTTTCTGGAGGGATCTTGTGTTCAGTTAGGACCACTGTATCTTCAATGAGACCGTGCTCCTCACCATTCCTCCCAGGATTTTAGTCACAAGTGCCTGACACCCCCCACCCCCAGCAGTTATTATTTTAAGGCAGCTTTTCTTTGTGTGTAGTTTCCTGAGACAAGATCTCAGGCTCTACTCCAGGATGGTCTTGAACTCACAGCCTTCCTGCCTCAGCTTCCTGAGTTTACAGGCATACACCACCACACCCCACTTGGTAGGCATCTTCCTACATAGACCTACCATTGGTGGCTGGAGGGATCCACAGGGTTTAAGAGCAGTTCTTCTAGTGGACCCCAGTTTGACTCCCTTCACCCACATGGCAGCTCAGAACCCCTATAACTCCAGTTCCAAGAGAACTGACACCATCTTTTGGCCTCTGCAGTCACAAGATGCACATAAATACAATTGGGCAAGACAGTCATACAAATAAGACATTTTAAAAAATGAACCATTGTCCTGGACCATTATCAATGTCTGTGTAGGTCACTAAATTTACAATTGGACTGACTGTGTGGTGGTGGTGCATACCTTTAATCCCAGCACTCCGGAGGCAAAGGCAGGTGGATCTTTGAGTTCGAGGCCAGCCTGGTTTACAAAGTGACCTCCAGGACAGCCAGAGCTACACAGAGGAACTCTGTAATGAAAAAACAAATATACAAAACAGTTGGACTCTGCAACAGTAGACTTTCACCTTTGCTTCTTTTTAGTCCCAAACCCATTGTTGTCCAGGACATTGCAGTTGGGATGTGGAACTGTGTCATCCTCTCCTCTTGACCACCAATTGGCAGCATGGTTTCAGGGTTCTGATTTCATCTGTCATGAGCCTCTCTCCTGAACCACCCAGCCCCCTCTTCCTTCTGCTGTTATTTGAACATCAGTGACTTCCCAGAATTAATTCAGGTTGCACTACACCTCAAGTGCACCAGAACTTGCTCCCACCAGGAAGTTGTGTGAAGCCTAGTGCCTCAGCCTTCCAAGTGCTAGGATGATTTCAGTTCAACCTTTTTTCTTTCATGCACCACCTTGCTCAGCATATGGGGCCTGGATTCCCATCAATTAAAAGCTTCAACCAAGCATTTGGCACTGTTACCGAGGCTTGATACTACCGTCCCGGTGATAGGACTGAGCTGTGAAGCTGCACAGTCATTCACTGACGAACTTTAAATTCTGTCCCATCACTAGACAACACTATCTGTGGTGCACTATGAATGAGTCCTGTAAGAACATTCTGTAACTGCCTGGTGACTAGCATATTATTTCTTGTAAGAATTTATCATGCATTAAAGGTATTAAACTTAACTATTTGGAACCAAGCTCATGAGGGAGATTCCAGCATTTGGGAGGCTAACCTGGCTACAGCATGAGACTCCATCGCAAACAAACAAACAGAAAGAAAGTAAATAAACAGCCAAGAATGGTGGTGCCTATCTATTACACCAGTGTTGGAGGTTGATTCATGATGGCCACAAATTCGAGGCCTCAGCCTCAATTTTGGCAACAGTGAATTCCAGGTCACCTGAGACTACATCATAGGGATATCCTTCACAAAAATGAAAAGTAAGACCGATAATGGTGACACACGCCTTTATATCCCAGCACTTGGGAGGCAGAGGCAGAGGCAGGCAGAGCTCTGGGTTCAAGTCCAGCCTGGTCTACAGAGCAAGTTCCTGGACAGCCAGGACTGTTACACAGAGAAACCCTGTCTCAGGAAAAAAAAAAAAAAAAAATCAAAAGTAACACTTGGAATGTCTCTGGCTTGGTAACCCTTTCTTGGTGTGCTGGCATGTCTGAGAACGCCAGAAAAGGAATAGAAGTGACCAGATCTTCCACCAGACTCTTGGAATCCTGCTTAAGGGACACCCACAATTGGGTGGATTGGTGCACCCCCATTTATGATGTCGAATCGTATTTCCTGGTGTCTGCAAGTAGCCACCACTCACACCCTTACCACATTTATTCGTAACCTTTCTTCCCCTCCAGAAATGGCTTCGTTTGGGACTGATCTGAGACACAAGGCCACCATGCTCAAGTCTCCCCTGAATCTGCAGAACCGGAACCTCTCCAGCAGGTTGGAGCCCTCCCCTCCTCAGCTGGTGCTGGGAAAGCTGGCCTAGGCTTGCGCTGGGCACTTTTCGTTCATTTACTTGCCAGCCTAACACCCTGAGCTCTTCACTCCCATCTCAAACTCCAGCAGCACACCCATCCAGCCACATCCTTCTGATTCACCGTGTCAATGTTAGCACAACCCATCCATTTGTTCAAGCCAGAGAATGGGGTGTGTCCTTAATCACTTCCCTTTCCCCATCACTAATCTTCAACCACTTCCTAATGTGGGTTAATTTTTTGTTGGAGCTCTGCATATCTGCCACTCAACTCCGAAACCCTGTTTCCAGTTCTGCTCTGCTCCTCGTAGTACCTGGCAAGTCAAGGTCCTGTTTGTAGTTGTACCTGACTCCAAGAGACTGTGCTCTGACATTAGCATGACCTTTCCTGGGTGTGAGCTGGTTCCCTGTCTGGAGCCCTTCAGACTCAGCACCCAAGTGTGGCATGTTCCAGCCCTTGCCCTCTGGCCCTTGCCTCTCACCTGTACATGCTCTCATCTCTCATCTCTCTCCATCTCTCTGTCCTCTCCTTTTCTCTTCCCTTACTATACAGTCTGGGCTCTTCTCAAACTCTTGGGGCTCCTGTTTCAGCCTCCCAAGTGCATGCACCAGTGTGGCTGGTGGTTGTGTTCTGTCTCCAGGCATACTAAGCCACTGTGGTTCCTTGAACAGTTTTCTCTCTGACCCTTGTCCCCTGCAGACATAATCACTGCTGCCTGGAACTTGCTCCCCCCTCCCCGCTGTTCCTGAAACTCCAAGCTCACTTTATCTCTTCCTGTCTCACAGCAGGCAGAAGCTTCATCTCTGGGCACAAACAGTGCCTCTGTTTGCCTTAACTGTTTATAGTTGCCAGACCACTTAATGCTTCTGCAGTGGTGTTCCTGATTCTATAACCAATGCCAGGAATGCTTAACAAATAATAGATGCTCAACAAACATGAAAAGTAGGAGAGGGAGAGAGATAAATGAGGACCCCAGAGTCTGTTACCAAGTTTTAGCTTGAATCTTAAATGCTTTGCTACCTACTATACTCCCGAGACTGAAGTTTCTAGGCCATGCACCTGCAAGGTTTCACAGTATTCTCTAAGTTAGAGAATTCTGCCTGAGTTTTCTTTTTTCTTTCTTTCTATTTTTTTCCAGTGCAGGGTTTCGAACACAGGTTCTCAGATGTAGTAGGCCAAGCACTTTAATGTCACACTCTACTTCAAATTTTTTTTGATGGAAAAAAGTTAACAGTCAATTGTGTGATAGACACTGCAGATGTGGGGAGAGAGGACACTAATAATTGATTCTGGGAGTATAAACTAGGATTGCCTTGATGAACTACTATGAGGGTTTCTCAAAACCCAGAAAACAGAACTACCATGTGACCCAGCTCTCTGCCTCCTGGCCACATGCTTACACAGAGATGCTCCTACATCCGTGCTCATTGTTACTGTGTGCACAACAGCAAGGAGATAGAACTATCCTTGCTGGACATCGACAGATGATGAAATGGAAAACATACATACAATGGGGTTTTATTTAGCCACAAAGAAAAATGAAATCATGTAGAAAAATTGAAGAAAGACCTGGAAATTCCTAAATTAAATGAGGCAATCCAGACTCAGACAAATCCTGTGTTTCTCTCATATGGACATCTGAGTTATTAACTTTCATTTGTCAGCATAAGTCAGCAGAACTGAAAAGAAGTTTCAAGGAGGGGGCAGAGAAGAGGGAAGGATCCATGTGACATGAAACTGTAAAAGGGATGCTGGGGATGGGTGGGTATAAGTTGGGGTGCAGGATACGGCAGGAATGAGAGGAAATCAACAAAAATGATAGGTACGAAAATGTCACAATGAAATGAATAACTGCAGAAAAAGCAAATAAAACACAATTAAAATTTAAAAATCAAGAAAAGAATGCCTTTAATCCCAACTCTTGGGAGGCAGAGGCAGGTGGATCTCTGTGAGTTTGAGGCCAGCCTGGTCTACATAGGGAGTTCCAGGGCAATCAAAGCTATATAGTGAGACCCTGACTCAAACAAACAAACAAATGGAAAGAAATAGAAAAAAGAAACTCCTGGACTGGAAAGGCAACTCAGCATTGGCTGCTCTTCCAGATGTGGATTTGGTTGCTTGCACCCGTAGGACAGCTCACAATTGTTTGTTAACTCCAGTTCCAGGAGTCTGACACCTTCTTTTGCCCACTGTGGGCACCAGGCACATGTATGACACAGACATACATACAGGCAAGATTCGTACACATAAAGATAAATAAAAGTTTTTTAAAATGTAAATTTGGTTTTCTGAGACAGGATTTCTCTGTGTCTTGTGCTTTGGCTGTGCTAGAACTCTCTATGTGGACCAGGCTGGCCTTGAATTCACAGAGATCCACCTGCCTCTGCCTCCTGAGTGCTAGTATTAAAGGTTTGTACCACCATTGCCCAGTTGAGAATTCCAGGGTTTTGCTCTGTTAACTTGGAAATGTTGACACAGATTTATGTGGTTGGCTAACCTACACAGTATTGCTCTTTTGTGTTTTGATGTCAGGCCTATTGCACAAAGCCCCGCCCCTTTCAGATATGTGTGTGTTTAATGTTGTAACAACTATAGATGGATGTAGGCTGCTCCTCTAAAGCATAGTTATATATGGGAGGCTGAAGCAGAAGAGTTTGGAAAAGTTCAAAGTCAGCTTGGATTAGAGAGTGAGACCTTTATCAGAAAATAAAAGCAAAAGGTTACATATACTGTAGTGTAATTTTCAGTTAGAATTTTTGTATGCTTTGTTTTGAGACTGGGTGTTTCACCCAAGCTGGTCTCAACTCTTGGCAGACATACACCACCATGTCCAGGTGCAATCTGGGTCTTATTGAGTCATCTTGGTAATTCTGTTACATTATAATATTTGGCCTTGAATTCAGAGAGCCACTTGCCTCTGCCTCTGGGATTAAAGGCATGGGCCACCACCTCCCAGTTTGGAAATAAGTCTTTTTTTTTTTTCCCCCGAGACAGGGTTTCTCTGTATTGCTCTGGAGGTTGTCCTGGGACTCCTCTCTGTATACCAGGCTGGTGGTCTCAAACTTACAGAGATCTGTCTGCCTCTGCCTGTGGAGTGCTGGGATTAAAGATGTGAGCCACCAATGCCCGGCTGGAAACAACTCTTAATGCCTATGTAATTCCCTAGGGTTCTGTCTGGTGAGTGAAGAAGAGCTGATACTATTTAATAACTTCTCCTATGTTAGAACACCTTGGTAAAGCTGGACTGTCTGTTTCTCTGAACAGTATAAATTGTTTAACCTTGACTCAGGCTCCTCAACTCTTCTGTCATTTTCCCACAGCTCGGACTTCTCTTCAAATACACCAAGAATTTTTCCAGTTTCTGATACAGTATACAGACCATGAACTGTCAAAAACATCATTTATATACATCATTTATATACAACTTCTCTATATGCACAAGGTATAATGTCACCTTCTTTGGTGATGTATTTTTTTTTTGGGGGGGGGATCAGAACTTGCTCTCTTCTGGGAAGCACTCTTGCATTTGTGTGAGTTGGAATGGCTGTTGGAACCAAAAGGCAAACAAGAACTTGGATCACTCTTTCCTCCTTTGAGGAAGAACCTGAGGTTTCAGGGCTTTGTTCTGCACTGTTTGATAAGGCAGCCACCAAAGGCACGGAGAACTTCACACATGTGGCTGCCACTGTGGCACTGTGTGGTGCTTATGTGAAGCAGTCCCTTTACCACAGAGGTTTCTGGAATGTACTGGTGTGCGTGATTTGCTCAGAAACATAAAGCTAATCAGTGATGGAGAAAAATTATGTGTTCTGAGGTACATCAATAGACAAAATATAAGTACTTCTCTAGCTCGACATCATGCATGCCTACAATAGCAGCATCAAGGAAGCAGAGGCAGGAGGATTGTCATGAATTCCAGGCCAGATTCATTCATTCATTCATTCATTCATTCATTCATTCATTCATTCATTCTTGATTTTAAAACTTTTTGAGCTTTCTGTGTCCTCTCATATTCATTTTTTGCCATTTTTTATTGAGCTATATATTTTTCCCCACTCCCCTTCCCTCGTCTCCTCCTCCCTTCCACCTTCTCCCCTGCCCCTCACACTCTCAATTTACTCAGAGATCTTGTCTTTTTCCCCTTTCTAGGCAGATCCATGTATGTCTCTCTTAGGGTCCTCTTTTTTACCTTGGCTCTCTAGGGTTGTGGCCTGTAGGCTGGTCATCCTTTGCTTTATGTCTAATATACACTTATACGTGAGGACATTATATTTGTCTTTCTGAGACTGGGTTACCTTACTCAAGATGACTTTCTATAGTTCTGTCCATTTGCCTGCAAATATCAAGATGTCATTGTTTTTTACTACTAAGTAGTACTCCATTGTGAAAATGTACCACATTTTCTTTACCCATTCTTTGGTTGAGGGGCATCTAGGTAGATTCCAGGTTCTGGCTATTAGGAATAATGCTGCAATGAACATAGTTGGGCAAGTGTCCTTGTGGTGTGAGTGTGCATCTTTTGGTTATATGCCCAAAAGTGGTATTGCTGAGTCTTGAGGTAGATTGTTCCCAATATTCTGAGAAACCATCATACTTCATACTGATTTCCAAAGCAGCTGTAAAAGTTTGCACTCCCACCTGCAATGGAGGAGTGTTTCCCTTACTCCACATCATCTCCAGCATAAACTGTCATTAGTGTTTTTGATCTGACAGGTAAAAGATGGTATCTCAGAGTTGTTTTGATTTGCATTTCCCTGATGGCTAAGGATGCTGAGCATTTCCTTAAGTGTCTTTCCACCATTTGAGATTGTTCTGTTGATAATCTCTGTTTAGATCTGTACCCCATTTTTAAAATTGGATTATTTGGTAGTTTGATTTCTAGTTTCTTGTGTTCTTTGTATATTTTGGAGATAAGCCCTCTGTCAGATGTGGTGTTGGTGAAGATCTTTTCCCATTCTGTAGGGAGCCGTTTTGTCTTGTTGACTGTGTTCTTGGCTTTACAGAAGTTTCTCAGTTTCAGGAGGTCCCATTTATTAATTGTTACTCTTAGTGTCTGTGCTTCTATTTAGGAAGTGGTCTCCTGTGCCTATGTGTTCAAATTTATTTCCCACTTTCTCTTCTATGACGTTCAGTGTGGATGGATTTATATTGAGGTCTTTGATCCATTTGGACTTGAGTTTTGTGCATGTCAATAGATATGGATCTATTTGTATTCTTCTACATGTTGACAGCAGTTATACCAGCACCATTTGTTGAATATGTTTTCTTTCTTCCATTTTATATTTTTGCTTCTTTTTTTTAAAAGATTTTATTTATTTATTTATTTATTTATTATGTATACAACATTCTGCTTCCATGTATATCTGCATACCAGAAGAGGGCACCAGATCTCATAACAGATGGTTGTGAGCCACCATGTGGTTGCTGGGAATTGAACTTAGGACCTCTGGAAGGACAGTCAGTGCTCTTAACCTCTGAGCCATTTCTCCAGCCCTATTTTTTGCTTGTTTGTCAAAAGTTCATAGGTGTGTGTGTGTGTTGATATCGGGGTCTTTGATTCAATTCCATTGGTCTACCTGTCTGTTTTTAGTGCCAATACCAAGCTGTTTTCATTACTATAGCTCTATACTAGATCTCAAAGTCAGGGATGGTGATGTCCCCAGACGATCCTTTATTGTACAAGACTGTTTTGGCTATCCTGGAATTTTTGTTTTTCATATGAAGTTGAGTATTGTTCTTTCAAGGTCTATGAAGAATTATGTTGGGATTTTGATGGGGATTGCATTGAATCTGTAGATAACTTTTGGTAGGATTGCCATTCTTACTATGTTGATCTTTCCTATCCAAGAGCGTGGGAGTTCTTTCCATTTTCTGATATTTTCTTTAAAGACTTGAAGTTCTTGTCATATATGTCTTTCACTTGTTTTGTTACAGTTACCCCAGGATATTTTTATGTTATTTGTGGCTATTGTGAAGGGTGATGCTTCTCTGATTTCCTTCTCAGCCCATTTGTCATCTGTATTTAGGAGGGCTACTGATGTTTTTGAGTTCTCTGGTAGAATTTTGGGGTCACCTACGTATACTATCATATCATAAGCAAATAGAGAGAATTTGACTTCTTATTTTCATTGATTCCATTGAGAAGTCAGGTGTAATTCTGATAGGTCTGCCTTTATATGCTACTTGGCCTTTTTCCTTTGCAGCTCTTAATATTCTTTCTTTATTCTGTATGTTTATTGTTTTGATTATTATGTGGTGAGGGGACTTTTTTTGGGTCCAGTCTATTTGGTGTTCTGTAAGTTTCTTATACTTTCATTGGCATGTCTTTCTTTAGGTTGGGTAAGTTTTCTTTTATGATTTTGTTGAGTATATTTTCTGTGCCTTTGTGCTGTTATTCTTCTCATTCTTCTATCCCTATAATTTTTAGGTTCAGTGTTTTCATGGTGTCCCAGATTTCCTGGATATTTTGTGTTAGGAATTTGTTGGATTTAACATTTTCATTGACCGATGAATTTATTTCCTCTATGGTATTATCAATGCCTGAGATTCTCTCTTCCATCTTCATATTCTGTTGGTTATGCTTGCATCTGTAGTTCCTGCTTATCTACCCAAATTTTCCATTTCTGGAGTTCCCTGGTTTTGTGTTTTCTTTATTGACCTTATTTCAGTTTTTAAATCTTGAACCTGTTTGATCACTTTTTCTTGGTTTTCTTTAAGGGATTTGTTTTATCTCTTTCAATTTTTTGTTTGTCTTTTCCTACATTTCTTTAAGGGATTTTTATTTCCTCTCTAAGGGCCTCAATCATCTTCATAAAGTATTTTTTAATGTTTTCTTCTGCTTCATCTATGTTGGGATGTTCATGTCTTGTTGCAGTAGAACCACTAGTTTCTGGTGGTGCTGTATTGCTCTCTGTGTTGTTCAATGTTTACCTTGTCTACCCATCTCTTCCTCCAATTGGTGTAGCTGGGTGCTGTGGCTCTGGTGAATGCTCCCATCAGGTGCAGGCAGGGCGGAGCCTCTGGTGATCGCTCCAGGTGTAGATGGCCCCCAGGCTCAGATGCTCTCTCCTCTGGTGCAGGCAGGGAGCCTGAGGCTGAGGCCCAAGTGCTTGGATAGTTTCTGGCAACTGTGGCTGTTGCTGCTGTCTCCTGGCATACCCAGAGGCACTTCTTAAGGCAGCTGCTGGAAGCTGCTGCTGTTAATGCTTCCAGGCCTTTTGCTTGGCTGCCAATGCTCTCCTCTCTCTCTCTCTCTCCTCTCTCTCTCTCTCTCTCTCTCTCTCTCTCTCTCTCTCTGTCTCTCTGTCTCTCTCTCTCTCCTCTCCTCTCTCCAGGCTCTGTGCCTCTTGCTCAGCGCCAACACTCTTGCAAATTACTTTTCTATTATACAAACATTTATTTAGTTTCTCTACAAAGCATTGTTGTAGGCCTCTATCCTGACTCCCCATAGGCTGCTCTAAGAGGTGAGTTGGTGCTGGATGGTTATGGCACATTCTTTTAATCCCAGCACTTGGGAAGCAGAGGCAGATGGATCTCTGTGATTTCGAGGCCAGCTTGGTCTACAAATCTTGTTCCAGAACAGCTAGGACTGTTACACAGAGCAAACCTTGCCTCAATAAATAAATAAAAATAAAAAAGAGGTCACTTAGTTTAGGTAGGATTGTTGTCTATATGGCAAATGATGTGGGGTGTGCCTGGTGTGTGTGTGTGTGTGTGTGTGTGTGTGTGTGTGTGTGTGTTTGACTAAAGTCTTTAGTCCCTCTGACCTCAGGGACATCAGGCCCTTCTCAACTCACACCTCAGTTTTTCCAGCCAATTCCTGGAAAAACTGTAATTTTTTTTCCTGCTCTCCTGGCTGCTCTCCCAGTCTCCATCCAGTCTTTCCTGTTCCCATGAATCTTTTACCATTCCACACCAGTTCTTTCAAGGGACATTTTCACCCCTATTCACCCATCTAAAACTTCGGTGGGTCCCTACTGTGTATCTCACACCAGTATTATCCATGAGGAAGTTAACGGTGGCTTCATCTGCAGAACACGTGTCCGGGTCCCCAGGCTTTCACAGGTCTCACTCATTCCCATCCCTCTCGGCCTCAAAGCCTTTGCTCACTGCCATCACATGCTAACTCCCAAGTGTTCTGGAAGTTCTAAACCACTAGCGTACAAGTCTCTTTGAAATCCACTGGCACTTGCACTGGTTCCAGGTTCAAGGCAGCATCTGGAACATCCACTTTCCTCCATGTATTATTTTGGAAGACTGTCACAACAAACTACACAGAAATGCCAGGTCTAAACAGCAGAAAGCTTCCCCACAGTTTCCTGAGGGCCAGAAACCCAAGGTCAAGACCTTTTTCAGGTTGGTTTCTCCTGAGGTTTAATTCTTGTTTGTATTCCTCTTTCTGCACATTCTTCCCTGTTAGTCTATCTGTTCTTTTTCAAAAAATAATCTCTCTCTCTCTCTCTCTCTCTCTCTCTCTCTCTCTCTCTCTCTCTCTCTCTGTGTATGTATGTGTGTGAATCAGAGGAGAACTTTTAGGAGTTGTTTCTCTCTTTTATCATGGGTTGTAGGAGCGGAACTCAGGTAGTTAGGTTTATGCAGCTACCTCCTTGATCCCTGAGCCATTTTGCCTAGCTCCTGTCTGTGTTCTAACCTGTTTTCCTTCTAAGAACACCAATAAGATTTGTTTACCCATATGAATCTCCCTATATGATCTAAATTCATCTTAATTATCTCTTTAAAGGCACTATCTCCAAATACAGTTACCATTTAGGGTACTAGCAATTAATATATTTTGCTAGAAAACAAAAATGAATAATATATATATATAATATATATATAATATATATATATTTGCAAGACAAATTCAGGAGGAGTGCTCAGTTCTTCCCACAATACTTCATTTCCATAGAAGCCGTCTAGCTCAACTGCTTTTCCCACTTCTGCATGGCTTCTTGGACCCATTTACCACATAATGGTCACAGGGGTCTTTCAAAATGTGCAATACTCCCATGCTTAAGACTGACATCAGAGCTGCAGAGACAGCTCAGGGATTAAGGATGCTTACTGCTCTTCCAGGGGACAGAATTCAGTTCCCAGCACCTACATTGGGTGGCTTAAAACTGCCTGCAACTTCAGCCTCTGGGATTTCACACCTTCTTCTGGCCTCCTTGAGCACTTGAACATGTGACATACACACACAAATAAAAATATACCTTTAAAAAACACACTAAACTTTAACCTTTTGTAGAGGATGAGTAGAACAAGAGAGCGCAAACTCTGGAAGGAATTTTATTCATGTATAAAGTGTGTGAATGTGCTTCATTCAGAAACGGCTGCTGGGTCCCTGGAGCTGGAGTACAGAGGTTGTGAGCAGCCGTATGTGGTGCTGGGAACCACTTTCAGGCTTTCAAAGAGCACTGATGCCTCTTAAGTTGGGAATCAGTTTTCTAGCCTTTGTTTGCTTTGTCTCCAGTCAGGCTCTCACTTTGTAGGTCTGGCTGGCCTCAGACTTGCAGGAATCCCCACCTTGGCTTCTTTAGTACTGAGACTACAAGCACAACTCACCACTCCAAACCATTATGTGTACAAACTATATGGGTCCTGGCTGGAACATAGTAGGAAATTATAGTAAACATTTATGGGATGAATGCTAGGTTTTTTGTTTGTTTTGAAATAAGGGCTCATTCTATTTTCCCAGGCTGCTCTGGACCTCACAGGATCCTCTTGTCTCAACCTCCCAAGGGTTAGGATTATAGGTGTGTGCCACCACACCCAGCTATAGGAGTTTGTACCATTGAGTGCTGATTAATTGGCTAAGAGAATTTAAGATAGTGTGTTCCCTAGGAAGCCTCCAATCAGCTGTTAGGGTCTGCAGAGCTGTTTTCAAAAGTGTGGGGACCAAAGCTGGTTGAGAACGGCTGAGAACAATGCCTACAGACTCGTGAATCAGAACAAAGGCTCAGGGAATAAAGAAAAGAAAAAGGGAGGGCTCAGCTGAGGGATTTCCCCTGTCTAACCACAACTTCCCCCCACAGATCCCACTTCCGGGTCCTCAGAGCCCTGTCACCTCAGAACTCACCCAACTGGCTAACTCTTTCTATTTTGAGCCACATTTGATTTTATCTTATTCTGTTTCTTCTTTTTGCAGTGTTGGAGTTGAACACAGGAGCTCACAAGTGCTCTAGTACGGATGGGGCTATGCTCCCAGTCGTGATTTAAAGTTTTCTAAAACTACATTTATTTATTGTGTGTATGTAGACAAGCAAACAGGCATGAGGCATGGTATGGGTATAGAGGGCATAGGACAGCTTGCAACTGTCTTCTTCCACATTTGGGTCCTGGGGTTGAAATCAGGTCAGTTAGTTTTGTCACCAAGCACCTCCCACCACAGAACATCTTGTTGGTCCATCATTTCCATTTTGCTGCTGGTTTTTGTTTGTTTGTTTGGTTTGATTTTGGTTTTGGTTGAGAACAGGGTTTCTCTGTGTAACTCTGGCTGTCTGGAAACTTGGTCTATACACTGGCTGGCCTTGAACTCAGAGGTCGCCTGCCTTTGCCTCCCGAGTGCTGGGATTCTTTGCTATTATTTTTGTTTAGATACAGGAATTCATGTCTCCCTGAAGATGGCCTTGAAGTCATGATCCTCCTGCCTCCAATTCTCTGGTTCCTGAGGTGCTGGGGATCAAACCCAGAGCTTTGTGCCTGTGAGGGGGCATTCAACCCATGGAGCTACAGCCTCAGCCCTGTTTGGTCCCCCCCCCCCCGCCCCATTTACTGTCTTTACTTCACAATGTCCAGACTGCCCTTAGGTGGTATAGATTTAGAGCTGGTGGTATGCTGCTTTGACAGCTCCCAGCATGCCTCTACCTTCTGGACTTTTTTGTCTCATCAGTGCATGAGTAATCTTTCCAGGGTTTTGCTTTATGATGCTCCCACCCAGCTCAGTCAACTGATGATGGCTGTGTTGCCTATGCCAGAATGAATTGTCTCTCTGGGTTCTGGCCTGAGTGAGCAGGTCGCTAAGAAGCTGCCTTCCTGAGGAGTGCAGAGTCCTGGCCAGGGTGCCCTGTCTCAGGTGCACCCATGATTCCCAAGCCACCTATGCTTCTCTAGCTTTATTTGCTCACGGGAACTACAGTGCCCGACATTTCCCAGCCTTCACCCATGTCTCTATCTAATGTCCAAATTACAATTCTGTGACCTCCTCTTCAAGTAGCAGCTGGGATCTCTGAAGAATGTTTTGAAGTCCCAGAAAACTATGCATATGACTCCGCTGTCACATGGTCAGCTGTCCCAACCCAGACCTTTCTACTCTCAGTTGACTCAGCTTGCTTTTTTTTTGAAAATGGCTTCTACAGGCTGTAGCGATTTTCCAGGGCCTCAGGCATGTTCCCAGGCTTCATATCTCACCCCACACTGCACAACTAAATCCAGGTCCTGACAGTTCAAAAACTTCAATAAATGCTTCAGAGATAACTGGAGGGACTGAGCAGAAAGAGAGCTTAACATGGCATGTAAACTGTAGCAGACTCAAGGGCTGATACGCTACAGAGGGGCTCTGTGTCTGTGCCCCCTGCCCCGAGGGACCCTACCTCACCCCACACACTCAACCAGGTCACTCTAAGGATCAGCTTCTCTTTGTCAGCCTGGACATGGGGATTTACTGAGTGTCTTTCCAAGGCCAGATGCTGTGTTAGGCACTGGGATGAAAGAGTCTATGAAGGAGACACCACAGTACATGAAGGAGCACCTGCTCTGGTGCTGCACACCTGGAAGCCCAGTGTTCTGGAGGCAGAGAGAGGAAGACTACAAGCTTGGAGACCAGCTTGGTCTATGTAGTGAATTCCAAGACTCTTCCTCAAACAAACAAACTCTTCACATATAAAACAAACAAACATATTAATATAAAAACACAACTAAACCAAGGTCCTGGTTTTTTTGTTTTGTTTTTGTTTTCTGAGACAGTCTCTCTCTCTCTCTCTCTCTCTCTCTCTCTCTCTCTCTCTCTCTCTCTGTGTGTGTGTGTGTGTGTGTGTGTGTGTAACAGCCCTGGCTGTTCTAGAACTCACTCTGTAGACCAGGCTAGACTCAAATGTACAGAGATCCACCTGCCTCTGCTGCCCAAGTGCTGAGTTTAAAGGTGTGTACTATCCCTGCAAGGCTAGTATATATACTTGGCACCACTGTAACCCAAGATATGTTTTAATTTTTCTAATTTTCAAAACAATTTATGAAGGAATTCTATTAGTTCCTACATTTTACAGAAAAGGCAACTAAGGAAAAAAAGGTTAAGAAACCCCTTCAGGGTCACAGAGTAAATAATGGTAGAATTAAGAATCCAAGAGCTAGCTGGGCAGTGGTGGCGCACACCTTTGAGGCAGGCAGATTTCTGTGAGTTCGGGGCTAGCCTGGTCTACAAAGTGAGTACCAGGACAGGCTCCAAAGCTACATAGAGAAACCCTGAATTGAAAAACAAAACAAAGAATCTAAGAGCTAGACAGTTCTTAGTGCCTATAGCTGTCACCCTAGCACCTGTGATGTAGAAGCAGGAGGGTCAGGAGTTGACTGTCACTCTTGATTACATATCATGTTTGAGGCCAGACTAAGCTACATGAGGCCTTGTACTGACATATCACAGTGGCTAAAGCAATTGCCTAGCATGTAATTAGAAACACCATCTCTAATGTACCCCAGACCATATGTATCACTACTATGTATCAATTAGAAACTGTATGGCAGCAAGAGTTTTAATTTGTTATATATAATGAGAATTTACAATTATTTTTAATTGAGGATTTTAAGTGGAAAAAATGAAGCAAAAGAATTCCATGTTTTTCCCAACTGTAGAGACATAAACCTTCCTTTTTTTTTTCCTTTTTCTTTTCAAGACAGCATTTCTTTGTGTAGCCCTGGCTGTCCTGGAACTTGTTCTGTAGACCAAGCTGGCCTAGAACTCACAAAGATCTCCCTGCCTCTGCCTCCCAAACAATTTTAAAATACAGGCAACTGAGAGTGTGGCTACATCTTGACAGAAAAAACATGCACTGTGCCTCTCTGCTTTGTCCAGTTCTGTCAGGGGTTCCTGCATCAGTGTGCTGGGCAAATGTAGGACAGACACTTCAGGGTTTGCTTTTTTCTGCTTGAAATCTGTTCATCCATTATTACTGACACAGAGATACCATGCCTAAGGGGCAGCACTAACGATGGTTTACATAAGCCTAGGCCATCTCCCCCACACCATAGCAGTGGTATAAGACATTCACATGACGCTTGATGGGATCCACGACAAAGTAAGAGAATGTCTGCTCATGCTCTTTAGCTGAAGGGTAGCACACACCAGCAGAGTCCTGAAAAGATAAGCCTGGATTATTCAGGGTTAAACCACTTCCAAGTCTTTGACTATCACACATTTTTCTGCCCAAGTATCATGAAACACAGGCAGGTATAGTGGCAGACATCTTTAATTCCAGTCCTTTGGGTGGCTAAGGCAGAAGGACTGAAATTGAGGCCAGTCTGGGATGCATAGCAACATATCTGTCTCCATAAACAAAATTCATGAAACATATGTAAAATTTTTGATAATAAATCAGCAATAAACTGCCAGTAGTATTATTAACAGTGCAAATCTATTATACACATGTACCACAACTGTTAAGTCTTGCCCTTATGGAATGTACAGTTCAATCATATTCTTTCCAGGATATTTTTGCTGTTTTGTTATGCTTTGTTTAATTGTATACCCCAGGCTAGCCTCAAACTCATGGTGACTCTGCTTTGCTGCTGGAATCACAGGTGTGAGCCACTATACCTGTTGGCTTTTTTCGTGCGTGCAAGTGTGTGTGTGTGTGTGTGTGTGTGTGTGTGTGTGTGTGTGTGTGTGTGTGTGTATACTGAGATAGGGTATTCACTATGTAGAGTAGGCTAGACTAGAGCTCAGTAGCCCTCTGCCTCCCCTGGGTTCTGGGACTCCAAGTTTGTACCTTTACTGACTATCAGTTTTAGAGAAGAGCTTCCTGAACTAGTGAGATGCTCGGTGAGTAAAGTGTCTGCCACGTGTGCTGTTTGGTTTTGCCAGTGTGGCCCAAACCTAGACATATCTGGGGAGAGGGTTCTCTCTTAAGGAATTACCTCCATCAGACAGGCCTGTGGGGCATCATCTTGACTAATGATGGATGTAGGAGGACTGAGCCCACTGTGGGCGGTGCCAACACTGGGCAGGTGGTCGGGATTGCACAAGAGAGCCGCCATGGAGCAGGCTGGTAAGCAGCGCTCTCCCGTGGCCTCTGCTTGAGCCGCCACCTTACCTGAGGCTGAGTCATGGGAGGCAAATAAACCCTCTCCTTCCCTAAGCTGTTTTAGGTCAGTGTTTCATCACAAAAGAGAGCAAATGGATGTAGAACTTGGTACCAGACAGTGAGGTACTGCAGTGACAGACCTGACCATGTTGTTTTGGGGAGGACTGTGGAAGGAGTTTGGAGGTTTGGGCTGGGAAAGCCGTTAGCCTTCATAGTGTAGTATGGGCTGTTGTGTGCAGACTTGGAAGAAACATTGAGAACAAACGAGTCAGCGACCCTTCCTCCACAGTCTGTGCTTCTGCTCCTGGCTCCAGATTCCGGCTCGATTCCTGTGAGGCTAGACCTATCACGTTTGAATTTTATAACATATTTAGCATCACCACCATCTTTCCTCCCAGTGTTTAGCTTCCTAAGCCACAAGTATAGCAACTGTATCGGCAAAGAGTCATCAAGAAGCACAATACTCACGTAGGCCTTCACTTTAAAGACAGAAGAGGTGATTTGTATTTCCTTGGTTCGAGGATGTTTCCGAACACTAAGATGAGGGAAGAAAGGCACATTTAAAATATAACAAACCTGGAGGCTGGAGAGATGGCTCCGAGGTTATGAGCACCCACCCACTGCCCAGGCAGGGGACCTGGGTTTAGTTTCCAGGATGCACATGGCAGCTCACAAACATCCTTACCACCAGTTCCAGGGGATCTGACACCCTCTTCTGGCTCCTTGGGCACCAGACATACATGTGGTATACAGACATACATGAGTACAAAATGTCCATATAATAGTTTAGAAAAGAGAATTATTGCTGCTTTGGCAGAAGATCTGAGTTTGGTTCCCAGAACCCATATTAGGTGGCTTGTAACCTCCTTGTGACTCCAGCTGCAGGGATCCAACACCCTTTTCTGGCCTCCTTGGACTTGTGCCTGTGCCCACATACAAATAAATCATAACAAAATAAGACATCAGTTAGCTCCTCTTTTTATGAACACTTGTTACTCTTCAGGTCTTTTTAAAATTTTAACACAGAGAAAATGTAGAAGAGGGCCACAGGGAGAATACAATCAAAATAGACTATACACATTTATATTAAACTATGATGAAACCCATTATTATGTATAGTTAATAGACACCAATAGAAGTTTTGTAAATGTAGAGGAAGCTTCAGGTTCGACTATGAGGTGGGATTATCTACAGTGTTTAAGATCTAGAGCTATTTATTTCAAATGTCCCAGTGAGCCCTTCCCACTGCACACAGCAGTGAGACATTCCACAAGCTCCTGTGGAATGGCAGAGTGTTAGCATGTGCATACATGGCTGGCGTGCAGTGTCCTGGGTTTACAGGAGCTGCAAATGCACAGAACACACTGCAGTCTGATGTTGGCTGGGCATGCATGCTTTTCCTGAAAATGTTTTCTTTTTGTTTGCTTTCTTTGCCACAGCATCAGTGGTCAGTTTTGTAGAGTCTATTCTCTCCTTCTCCAGGAACTGAGCTCAGGTGATGGGCTAGTAGAGCAAGAATCTTTACCTGCTGAGTCATTTTGCTACTTCCATGTTTCTATGACCTTCCTTCCTTCCCTTTTTTTTTTTTTTTTTTTTTTTTTTTTTAATAATCTCACTATGGAGTCTAGGCTGTTCTGGAATCATTATGTAGACCAGGCTAGCCTAGAACCTGCAGTGATCCTCATGCTTCTCCCTCCTCAGGGCTGGAATTATAGGCATGGCTCCCAATTCCTAACCTTGAAATTATGTTTTTTTTTAATATTTCTTTACTTATATTTTATGTGTCTGAATGTTTGCCTGTATGCATGTATGTACAGCACATGTGTGTACAGCACATGTATGTAGTGCCCATAGAAGCCAGAAAAAGGCATCAGATTCCCTGGAAGTGAAGTCACAGGTGGTAGTCATGTGGGTTCTGGGAACTGAACTGGGCTCTCTTAAGGAACAAGAGGCTCTCTTAAGTGCCGGGACTCTCTCCAGCTTCAAAAAGTTAGGAAGGGTATGAAGAAGGGCAGATTAGAGGGAGGGTGAGAGGGAGAGAGAAAGGAAGGAGGGTGGGAAGGAGGGAGGGCTAGAGGGATGGAGAAAGGGTGAGCCTAGAATTCTTAAAATTAATGACATGTCTTAGGGATTAACTTGGAAGGGTAAAGATTACATCTAAATGAAAATTCTTCTACTTCTTTAGAATAAAGGTTTTACACACACACACACACACACACAAATACGCCCCCCCCATACAATTACCTGAGCAAACTCATACATCCTTTGGGGTCTCTTGTATTCCTTTGGTATTTAAAAGAAGGAGAGTGGAGGGAGAGGAATGGAGATGGCAGTTGCTAACACAGGACTGGATGGGACAGAGTGAAGGACAGAGTGAAGGACAGCGTGAAGGGCACATCTGAATGAGGAAAGAACAATGAAAGGACTGGGAACTAACTCTGGGGAGCTGGGCGCTGCAGTAACTGGAATGGGCCATTGTCCTTCGATGCAGGACTGCCTGGGCCACAGTGAGTTCTAAGGCAGCTTGCTTTGCAGTATAAGGCTGTCTCACAAGACAAGACACACCAAACCACACAAAAACTGATAGTAACCCTACAGACCGGGCTGCTGCCTCCATGCTAGAATGTTTGCCTATTGATCAAGGACTTGAGTTCAATACCAGCACTGGGAAGAAAAAAATTATCCCATGAACAAACAACAAACAAAATTGAAAATAAAAACATAGTCACAAAATCCTTCTGGCCTGGAGAAAGAGAGGAGGCTACAAAAGGGCCTGAGGAGTCGCCAATGTGAACATGAGTGGCTCTGTGATTATACCAGGGTTAAACAAAAAAGGGTTCTCTCTACTGGCTAGAGATGTACACACTGAGACCATTACCTCACCAGATCCTTGTAGATCAGCTTTGCTGTCTCCAGATATGGCTTCAGCATGTCTTCATACTGACAAAGGGACCCTCCAAGGCAGAGATGCTTAAAAAGACAGAACAGGAACTCTTCTCTTTCCTGAGGGCTGAAGACTTCATACTTTTCGGAGTCTTCCATGAGCAAAACCTAAGATGAGAAAAATCATGATAGACAATGGAATGTATAATACAGGGCTGATTTGAAGCTTTTGGAAGTTTTAAAGTATATTTAAAATTAGTGCTTTTTGTGGTGCTGGGGATCACACACAGAGTTATGTTCACCATTAAATTACACCCCCTGACCAATCTTAGGCTGTTTTGAGAACCAGTCACGACAGGTGCAGTGGTGTGCTCTGTACCCCAAATTGGGAGATAGAAACATGAGGATTCGAAGGTCAAGGCCATTCTAATTCACACAGCGAGTTCAAGGTCAGCCTGGGATACAGGAGGCTGTCTCAAACAAACACACAAACAAACAAACAATATTGGGGTTGGAGAGAGGATTAGTTCCCATCTCCCACAAAGGACCCAGGCTCAGTTTCTACCACCCACGTGGTGGTTCAAAACCATCTGTAACTCCAATATCAGGGGATTCAGACCTTGTCTGGCCTTCATGAGCACTAGGTATATGTGTGGCACATATACACATGGATACAGATAAAACAAACATACACATAAAATATACTCTTTTAAAAAACAAATTACTAATATCTTTTTTTAAAAATTCTTGGGCAGGGTCTCATGTATCCCAAGTTGACCTTGAACTACATAGATGAGGATGACCTTCAATCCCTGATCCTCCTGTTTCTACCTCCCAAGAGCTAGGTTAATAGGCATGTGCCACCATGCCATATTTGTGATGTGCTGAGGATCACCACAAGGCTTTGTGTACTCTGTCAGATTAAGCACTCTGTCAACTGCACTATGCCCCAAGCCCCATTTTTAGTTTAGTTTTGTTGGTTTTGCTTTTGAGATAGGATAGCCTGTAATTACTTAAGCCAGGCTGGCCTTGAATCCCTGATCCCCTGCCTCTACCTCCTCAGCGCTAGGATTACAGGCAGGGGCCACTATTACCAGCTTCCTGTGTATATTCTTAATATTAATTTGATATAAAGACTTCTACTGAAGACAGTAGCTAGTCATTAAATAGGCCAGAGCTTCTCTACCTGTGAATGGTTGACACACCGGGCCAGGGAACTGTTGCAAGTTGCTGTGCTGTGACTGTGTAGTGCCAGCCCAGTCTTCAGTGTCCTGCCATCAGTGTCTGACTGGCACACACAAGCCCATAGTAAGTCCTCCACACTGGTCATGTCGACTGGCTAGAGGTAACTTAAGTTTTAACCAGGCTTACTTAAGTTTTTGGCATTTTTCATTTCCTTCAATAAACCTTCACTGTGAAATCATAAGATGCTGTACTTACTTTTCTTAGTTCATCTGAAATGAGAAACGGATCACAGAAAGAATCGAAGCACTTGACAATGTGTCCACTTTCTCGTACAATATTTTCATCGTATAACCGTTGGAAAAATGACATGGAAAGTTGTGTGCATGGAACATTTACAGCTTCAATTTTTTTCACTTCAGTTCCTAAAAAAAATATTTTGTAAAGAATAACGATGCAAAGTGAAATTTAACGATTTTAGTTATTTCTAAACTTTTGAAAAAGGATACATTTTCATTTTTATTTATGTGTATGTAGTGTCTGCCACATGTGTGTGGGTACCCACAGAAGCCAGAAGGCAGCATCAGACTCCCTGGGACATGGATTCAAATTCCACTCCTCTGTTTTTATTTTTTGAGTCAAGGTCTTGATATATAGTTCTGGATGCCCTGGAACTTACTGTGTAGATTGGGCTGGCTTCAAACCCAAAGACAGTTGCCTTTCCTCAAATGCTGGGATAAATGTTGTGTGCCACCACACCTGGCTCCAGACATGATTTTTAGTTATTTCTAAAATCAACCATTATGCATGAATTCTAAGAAGTAACTAAACACGACATATGTCTTAATGGATAAAAGTGCTACACAGAGTCATGAGTTAGGTCCCCGAACTACCATGAAAAAACAAAATCCACCCCCAAAGTAGCTTTTGTGGTGCATCCCCCTCTCCCCCACCCCTGACACAGACACACTACTAACACATTAAACTGAAATAAAGGTTAGGGGCTGGAGAGGTGAGTCAGTGGTTAAGAGTGCTTGCTGCTCTTCTAGAATACCAGAGTTTGGATCCCAGCACCTTGCTCAAGTGGCTTACAACTACCTGTAACTCTAGCTCCAAGGAGACTCAGTAGGTGCCCCACCCCAATACACAGACATAAAATAAAAATAATTTTTATTTATTTAGGTTTTTGGTCTTAATAAAATAAATCTTATAAAAAGTTTAGAGCCAGGTTGGCCAGTAGCTATAATGTCAGCATCCAGGAGAGCAGGGCAGGAGGATCCACAAGTTTGAGAATGGGCTGGGCTGCATAGTAGGTTCTAAGCCAGTATGGGCTATAGGATGAGACTCG